>NC_069503.1:960098290-960390790 GCF_027579735.1 Bombina bombina
CAGCCACATTCCTCTAAGCACACTGGGCAAGGAGTCCACGTCTGGTTTCCCCCATCACCCATAGGGAGACTTCCCCAGGGTCATAATAATTTGCATACAAAGAGAGAAGCGCTCTACCAGGAACGAACAACAGCTCAGTGGCTTGTTCTATGGCGATTTACCACCCGGAATCAGCCTCTTTTAGACCAGTGGGCTTTTCACAGAAGAAAACTTTCCTGAAGTATATCAGTCTGATCCCGCCAAGTAAGGTCAGTCCAGCCCCGAAATACCAGGCAATTCTCCTCTCAACAAGGAACATGACAACCCCAGACGATCGTTTCGGCCTCCTATGGGCCTCGTCAGTGAGGTGCAGCCACATTCCTCTAAGCACACTGGGCAAGGAGTCCACGTCTGGTTTCCCCATCACCCATAGGGAGACTTCCCCAGGGTCATAATAATTTGCATACAAAGAGAGAAGCGCTCTAACCAGGAACGAACAACAGCTCAGTGGCTTGTTCTATGGCGATTTACCACCCGGAATCAGCCTCTTTTAGACCAGTGGGCTTTTCACAGAAGAAAACTTTCCTGAAGTATATCAGTCTGATCCCGCCAAGTAAGGTCAGTCCAGCCCCGAAATACCAGGCAATTCTCCTCTCAACAAGGAACATGACAACCCCAGACGATCGTTTCGGCCTCCTATGGGCCTCGTCAGTGAGGTGCAGCCACATTCCTCTAAGCACACTGGGCAAGGAGTCCACGTCTGGTTTCCCCCATCACCCATAGGGGAGACTTCCCCAGGGGTCATAATAATTTGCATACAAAGAGAGAAGCGCTCTACCAGGAACGAACAACAGCTCAGTGGCTTGTTCTATGGCGATTTACCACCCGGAATCAGCCTCTTTTAGACCAGTGGGCTTTTCACAGAAAGAAAACTTTCCTGAAGTATATCAGTCTGATCCCGCCAAGTAAAGTCAGTCCAGCCCCGAAATACCAGGCAATTCTCCTCTCAACAAGGAACATGACAACCCCAGACGATCGTTTCGGCCTCCTATGGGCCTCGTCAGTGAGGTGCAGCCACATTCCTCTAAGCACACTGGGCAAGGAGTCCACGTCTGGTTTCCCCCATCACCCATAGGGAGACTTCCCCAGGGTCATAATAATTTGCATACAAAGAGAGAAGCGCTCTACCAGGAACGAACAACAGCTCAGTGGCTTGTTCTATGGCGATTTACCACCCGGAATCAGCCTCTTTTAGACCAGTGGGCTTTTCACAGAAGAAAACTTTCCTGAAGTATATCAGTCTGATCCCGCCAAGTAAGGTCAGTCCAGCCCCGAAATACCAGGCAATTCTCCTCTCAACAAGGAACATGACAACCCAAGACGATCGTTTCGGCCTCCTATGGGCCTCGTCAGTGAGATGCAGCCACATTCCTCCAAGCACACTGGGCAAGGAGTCCACGTCTGGTTTCCCCCATCACCCATAGGGAGACTTCCCCAGGGTCATAATAATTTGCATACAAAGAGAGAAGCACTCTACCAGGAACGAACAACAGCTCAGTGGCTTGTTCTATGACGATTTACCACCCGGAATCAGCCTCTTTTAGACCAGTGGGCTTTTCCCAGAAGAAAACTTTCCTGAAGTATATCAGTCTGATCCCGCCAAGTAAGGTCAGTCCAGCCCCGAAATACCAGGCTACATTTATTAACCCCTAATCTGCCGTCCCCAACTTCGCTGCCACTATACTAAATAAATTAATCCTATTTAAAACTAAATACTTACCTATAAAATAAACCATAAGATAGCTACAATATAACTAATAGTTACATTGTAGCTATCTCAGGGTTTATTTTATTTTACAGGCAACTTTGTATTCATTTTAACTAGGTGCAATAGTTATTAAATAGCTATTGACTATTTAATAGCTACCTAGCTAAAATAAATACAAGTTTACCTGTAAAATAAATCCTAACCTAAGTTACAATTACACCTAACACTACACTATAATTAATTTAATTACCTAAACTAACTACAGTTAAATACAATTAAATTAAATAAACTAAAGTACAAAAAACAACAAACACTAAATTACAGAAAATAAAAAAATAATTGCAATTTTTTTAAACTAATTACACCTAATCTAATCCCCCTAATAAAATAAAAAAGCCCCCAAAATAATAAAATCCCCTACCCTATACTAAATTACAAATAGATAGAATCCTATCAGCCAATCGGAATTAAGGTAGGAAAAATCCTATTGGCTGATGCAATCATCCAATCGGATTGAAGTTCAATCCGATTGGCTGATCCAATCAACCAATAGGATTGACCTCGCATTCTATTGGCTGTTCCAATCAGCCACTTGTGCCCGGCTGGGTGAAGACGGCTCAAGGTAGGGTGATCTTCAGGGGGTTAGTGTTAGGTTTTTTTTAAGGGGGGATTGGGTGGGTTTTAGAGTAGGGTTGGGTGTATGGGTGGTGGGTTTTAATGTTGGGGGGGTATTGTATTTTTTTTTTTTCAGGTAAAAGAGCTGATTACTTTGGGGCAATGCCCTGCAAAAGGCCCTTTTAAGGGCTATTTGTAATTTAGTATAGGGTAGGGATTTTTTTTTATTTTGGGGGGCTTTTTTATTTTATTAGGGGGATTAGATTAGGTGTAATTAGTTTAAAAATTTGTAATTTCTTTTTTATTTTAATTTAGTTTATTTAATTTAATTGTAGTTAGTTTAGGTAATTAATTTAATTATAGTGTAGTGTTAGGTGTAATTGTAAATTAGGTTAGGCTTTATTTTACAGGTAAATTTGTATTTATTTTAACTAGGTAGTTATTAAATAGTTAATAACTATTTAATAACTATTCTACATAGTTAAAATAAATACAAACTTGCCTGCAAAATAAAAATAAACCCTAAGCTAGCTACAATGTAACTATTAGTTATATTGTAGCTATCTTAGGGTTTATTTTATAGGTAAGTATTTAGTTTTAATTAGGAATAATGTAGTTAATAATAGTAATTTTAGTTAGATTATTTTAAATTATATTTAAATTACGGGGGGTTAAGGTTACACTTAGGTTTAGGGGTTAATAACTTTATTATAGTGGTGGCGACGTTGGGGTCGGCAGATTAGGGGTTAATAATTGTAGTTAGGTTGTGGCGACGTTGGGGGTGGCAGATTAGGGGGTTAATAACTATAATGTAGGTGTCGGCGATGTTAGGGGCAGCAGATTAGGAGTTCATAGGTATAATGTAGGTGGCGGCGGTGTCCGGAGCGGCAGATTAGAGGTTATAATATAATGCAGGTGGTGACAATGTTGGGGGCGGCAGATTAGGGGTTAATAAGTGTTAGATTAGGGGTGTTTAGACTCGGGGTTCATGTTAGGGTGTTAGGTGTAGACATATTTTTTATTTTCCCATAGGAAACAATGGGGCTGCGTTAAGAGCTGAACGCTGCTTTTTTGCAGGTGTTAGGTTTTTTTTTTCAGACATCTCAGCCCCATTGTTTCCTATGGGGAATCCTATCAGTCAATCGGAATTAAGGTAGGAAAAATCCAATTGGCTGATGCAATCAGCCTATAGGATTGAAGTTCAATCCGATTGGCTGATGGTGGAGGCGGCGGATCCCATAGGAATCAATGGGAGTCTGACCATAGCGAAAGTTCATGTTCACTGCTGCCCGACATCCCATTGATTCCTATGGGAGCTGTCTACACCTAACACCCTAACATGTACCCCGAATCTAAACACCCCTAATCTGTCCCCCCCTACACCGCCACAACTAAATAAATGTATTACCCCCTAAATAAATATGTTAACTCCTAAACCCCGCTTCCGGACCCCGCCGCCACCTGCATAATACCTATTAACCCCTTTCCTGCCCCCCCTACACCGCCGCCACTATAATAAATTTATTAACCCCTATCCTGCCCCCCCTACACGGCCGCATCTATAATAAAATTATTAACCCCTAAACCTAAGTCTATCCCTAACCCTAACACCCCCCTAACTTAAATATTAATTAAATACATCTAAATATTATAACTCTTATTAACTAAATTAATCCGATTTAAAAATAAATACTTACCTGTAAAATAAACCCTAAGATAGCTACAATATAAATAATAATTATATTGTATCTATTTTAGGATTTATTTTTATTTTACAGGCAAATTTCAATTTAATTTAACTAGGTACAATAGCTATTAAATAGTTAATAACTATTTAATAGCTACCTAGTTAAAATAAAGAGAAATTTACCTGTAAAATAAAAACTAACCTAAGTTACAATTACACCTAACACTACACTATCATTAAATAAATTATTCCTATTTAAAACGAAATACTTACATGTAAAATAAACCCTAAGATAGCTACAATGTAATTAATAATTACATTGTAGCTATTTTAGGATTTATATTTATTTTACAGGTAACTTTGTATTTATTTTAGCTAGTTAGAATAGTTATTAAATAGTTATTAACTATTTAATAACTACCTAGCTAAAAGAAATACAAAATTACCTGTAATTAGTTATCAATGTGTCTACTTACCTGCCTTCGCCGGCCCCAATATGCCCACCTAAGCTCGCCTACCATCGCCGCCGCAGACCTGAAAAATCTCGCCAAAGTTTTCAATAAAGCTGTCAAAAAGCCGCGCACCAAGTATGGGGCGATGAGCAGCGGACTGTGATAGTTATCACTCATCCAATCTCGCTGCTCTTCGGCTTTTTCCCAGCTTTATTGCTAGCCTGTCACTAAGCACCCACACTAAACTACACTGTTCTACCCCCTATACCGGCGCCCCCGGAGCCCCCCGCAACTAAATAAAGTTAGTAACCCCTAAACCGCCGCTCCCGGACACCGCCGCAACTATAATAAATACATTAACCCCTAAACTATTTAATAACTACCTAGCTAAAAGAAATACAAAATTACCTGTAAAATAAATCCTAACCTAAGTTACAATTAAACCTAACACTACACTATCATTAAATTAATTAAATAAATTACCTACAAATAACTACAATTAAATACAATTAAATAAACTAACTAAAGTACAAAAAATAAAAAAAGCTAAGTTACAAAAGATAAAGAAAATAAGTTACAAACATTTCAAAAATATTACAACAATGTTAAGCTACTTACACCTAATCTAAGCCCCCTGATGAAATAACAAAGCCCCCGAAATAAAAAAAAATGCCCTACCCTATTCTACATTAAAAAGTTCAATCTGATTGGCTGATCCAATCAGCCAATAGAATGCAAGCTCAATCTGATTGGCTGATTAAATCAGCCAATCAGATTTTTCCTACCTTAATTCCGATTGGCTGATAGAATCCTATCAGCCAATCGGAATTCGAGGGACGCCATCTTGGATGACGTCACTTAAAGGAACCGTCATTCGTCGTTAGTCCGTCGGTAGAAGAGGATGGCTCTGCGTCGGCTCGTCTGAAGATGGCTCCGCTACGGATGGATGAAGATTGAAGATGCCGCCTGGATGATGACTTCAATCGGATGGAAGACTTCTTCAGCGCCCCTTGGATGATGACTTCAATCGGATGGAAGACTTCTTCAGCGTCCCTGCCGCTGCGGATCTACTCTTCTGTTCCATCGGTGGTCGGCTGGCTGGCTGAAGACGGCTAAAGGTAGGATGATCTTCAGGGGGGTAGTGTTAGGTTTATTTAAGGGGGTTTGGGTTAGAGTAGGGGTGTGTGGGTTGTGGGTTTTAATGTTGGGGGGGCGTTGTATTTTTTTTTTTACAGGCAAAAGAGCTGTTTTCTTTGGGGCATGCCCCGCAAAAGGCCCTTTTAAGGGCTGGTAAGGTAATAGAGCTGTTAACTTTTTAATGTAGAATAGGGTAGGGCATTTTTTTTATTTTGGGGGGCTTAGATTAGGTGTAAGTAGCTTAAAATTGTTGTAATATTTTTGAAATGTTTGTAACTTATTTTTTTATTTTTTTAACTTAGCTTTTTTTATTTATTGTACTTTAGTTAGTTTATTTAATTGTAGTTATTTGTAGGTAATTTATTTAATTAATTTAATGGTAGTGTAGTGTTAGGTTTAATTGTAACTTAGGTTAGGATTTATTTTACAGGTAATTTTGTATTTCTTTTAGCTAGGTAGTTATTAAATAGTTAATAACCATTTAATAACTATTCTAACTAGCTAAAAGAAATACAAAGTTACCTATAAAATAAATTTAAATCCTAAAATAGCTACAATGTAATTATTAATTACATTGTAGCTATCTTAGGGTTTATTTTACAGGTAAGTATTTAGTTTTAAATAGGAATAATTTATTTAATGATAGTGTAGTGTTAGGTGTAATTGTAACTTAGGTTAGTTTTTATTTTACAGGTAAATTTCACTTTATTTTAACTAGGTAGCTATTAAATAGTTATTAACTATTTAATAGCTATTGTACCTAGTTAAAATAAATTGAAATTTGCCTGTAAAATAAAAATAAATCCTAAAATAGATACAATATAATTATTATTTATATTGTAGCTATCTTAGGGTTTATTTTACAGGTAAGTATTTATTTTTAAATCGGAATAATTTAGTTAATAAGAGTTATAATATTTAGATGTATTTAATTAATATTTAAGTTAGGGGGGTGTTAGGGTTAGGGTTAGACTTAGGTAAAGGGGTTAATAATTTTATTATAGTTGCGGCGGTGTAGGGGGGGCAGGATAGGGGTTAATAAATTTATTATAGTGGCGGTGGTGTAGGGGGGGCAGGAAAGGGGTTAATAGGTATTATGTAGGTGGCGGAGGGGTCCGGGAGTGGCGGTTTAGGGGTTAACATATTTATTATAGTGGCGGCGGGGTCCGGGAGCAGCGGTTTAGGGGTTAATCAGTTTATTAGAGTGGCGGTGGGCTCCGGGAGCGGCGGTTTAGGGGGTAATACATTTATTTAGTTGCGGCGGTGTAGGGGGGACAGATTAGGGGTGTTTAGACTCGGGGGACATGTTAGGGTGTTAGGTGTAGACAGCACCCATAGGAATCAATGGGATGTCGGGCAGCAGCGAACATGAACTTTCGCTATGGTCAGACTCCAATTGATTCCTATGGTATCCGCCGCCTCCAGGGCGGCGGGTTGAAAACCAGGGACGCTGAGCCGGAAAAGTGCAGAGTGTTACTGCTAGTTTTTTGATAACTAGTAAAAGTAGTCAGATTGTGCCGAACTTGTGTGCGGAACATCTGGAGTGACGTAAGAATCGATCTGTGTCGGACTGAGTCCGGCGGATCGAAGCTTACGTCACTAAATTCTACTTTTGCCGGTGTGTAGGGCTTGATAACTTAGGCGAATCAGCCTCGCCACAAATACGCTGTGGAATTCCAGCGTATTTGAGGTTGATGGCTTGATAATTGGACCCCAATGTGTGTATGTGCACATCTATATAGTTTTAGTTCTGTAAATACATTCTGAAACACAGAACAAGTGTGCCTCACCTCATCTGTAAACGGCAAAATTATAGTTGATTGCTAGCTTTGTCTATTTTTAACTGATGAGCCACATTTGATTATAGTGTAATTAAGTAAAAATATTCAAATACAGTGAAAAATACATTGTGTAATAGGACATAATTTGCAAATAGATGATATATCCTAATGATGTAAATATATGTATGAGCCTAGTGATTACATGCTGATTATATGCAAATTTACCTTTTCAAAGAAGAAATTGTATAGCAACTGGTAGACAGGATGAAACCTGACTGATGAAATTATCAGTGAAGTTTAATTATATGTTAATTTGATACATTCACACTTGAAATTGGTAAACTTTAGTTTATAACACTTATTTTATAAATATTTACTTTCTCACACTAATGCATTTTATTTTCAGAAAGAAGTAATAAAAAGTCTCACAAATAAAGATTGCAAGGTAAAATGTACAGGTATGTATTTATGTACTGTATGTATTATTATCTGTATTGGTAATGTGCCTATATTTCAGCAACATATATATAGGGCCTCATTTAAAAGACAGAGGGACAGCACAGGATAAACTGTGTGTGAAGTGTATAAGCCCTGCAGAAGCATTAAAACACACTAGAGTGAAGTGATGATCTTTTGAGAGCCAATTAAAAGAGAGATTGAGCAGTCAAGATAAGAAATAAGTGAGTGAAGGATAATTTTAGGTGTGCCTTGAGTGATAAATTGTTGATATTTGCCAATGGATGAGAAGTTGAATGAGGTGTACAGTCTCCATTTTAGGGTCCTAAATGTCCCAGTCACTGTCGGTGTCAGCGTCACTTGGTATTTCAGAATATCCAAAATGCCTTGTAACGACGACCAACAAAGGTTACTGTCAGGTTCACTTGATATTTCTGCTTTTCCATAATGCCCTGTGACCTTGAGAATGATTGTGACTATGGAAGGTCAGTGTCACTGTCAGAGTCACTTGACATTTCTGCTAATTCAAAATGACTTGTGAACTTGACTGTGACTGCAACCAACAAATGCTCACTGTCAGTCACTTGACATTTTTACTTATCCAAAATAACTTGTGACCAAGACTGTGACCAAAAGAGTTTACTGTCACAGTCCCTTTGCTTTAGCATTTTTCAGGGTAGGGGTTAGGTCCCATTTAGCTAAAGCACCTTCTTCTGTGATTACATTCGGTGAGCTACAGAAAACAAAAGTTGGAGATACAATTTAATATAAATCAGTTGTATGTTCCTTCTGCAGCTTGAGTGGCAAGCTGATTTGCTGCCAGGATTTATTTTTGACAAGAAGGAAACATGGAGGTGGGGTAAAAAATTATAATAATCCTTGTTTTCATCATACAGTTTATGAATTAATATGCTGGGATAAAAAATAGAACTTGACTTCTTATTAAATATATTTTTGGAAGTTGGTTTCTTATTCATGGAAATTGGCTTCTTAGACAGAAATTATTTCAGACAGCTTCAGATTGAGTTTACACTTAAAATATAGGTTTATTTTAATTAAAACAATTGATTTGTATAATGGAGATAAAAAGGAGCACTTCCTTTATACAGTCCTGTCATATACAAACTTGAAGATTAAAACACTGGGTATTAAAACAAATGCAAAATTTGAAATCAAGGCAAAACAATACAAATTTGAATATTACTGATATTTTCACAGGATTAATCACCATTGGGCCACTGATTTCAATACAGATGCAATTAGGCTTGCTCCCTTTTCATTGTGTGCAATTGTCATTAGCTTGTCCCAGCAGTGTTTTGGACATAGAAATTATGCCAACCTTGACATGGGTGCATGTTTTGGTAATTTTTTATAAATAAATTACATTTTTAAAGAGTTAATATCCATTGATCATTTCAAATAAGGGGGAGGGGACTTTAATGGATTTGTTATCTCTCTTCCTTCTTTTGCTAGATGGAGAAATTACCTCATTTGAAAAGGCAGACTCCCCTCTTTTAAATGAGGGGGTTACTTGTCCACCTAGAATACTGGTGGCCATTTGTTCCACTAGAAAACTGGTCATTTCAAGTGGTTGGAGATGGGGGCTGTTAGAATCCCTTTCCTTTACTTTGATTTAAATTGTTGGGTTATGAGACCCCCTTATATAAAAGAGGGAATTTCCCTCTTTTAAATGAAGGGTCACAGCCCTCTCTAATTTTCAAGTGATCACAGTTGTAAGGGTGATCACTTGTCTCAAGTACATATGCATACATTATCTAAGAGGGATGGGACACTTTTAGAACCCCTCTTCTCTGCCACAGAACACAGAGAAGTATAAGACCCCAGTTTGGAAAGAGATGACCCCTCTCTTTTCTATGTGCGGTCTCATATATTTGTTATTAGTAGGTGATGGCCAAAAAAATGGCAATCACGTATGTAATTATAGTTTGGGGAGGTAGTGGCTGCAAAGGAGTCCCTATACCCTTGAGATATCATATAACACACAATGCCCCTTGTATAAAAGTGAGGATTACCCAATTTTAAATGAGGGTTATCATGTTTCTTTATGTGGTGGATTATTACCATAGAAATTGCAGTGATATGTATTGGTTCCTTTATTGTGGTCTGGACCTCAAATGCCTATATACTGATCACCTGACAGAACCATAGGCATATGAAACAACATCAGGCAGGCATGGTATCCACTTTCTTGCCACCTATAATATGTAGATACACTTGGGACCATTATTTAAAAGCAGCAATGCTGGTCTTTCAAATGAGTGGTCCTGTGTCTGTGCTACTGCCAACTGATTGTCGTAACAACGACAAATAACTCATACCCACCATTGGTTCTATTTTGGGGATTCTGTTAGTTTTTAAGAAGCCTTTTGATGGTTTTTAAGAAGCCTTTTGATGGATATGGAGTTGTGATTTACAACCCTTTGATGCAGTGCAATAAAAAAAACACTTATCAAGCGGGTACCAAGGCCTTTGTGGGGTCAAAATTTAGTTAAAAGTGCCTACTAGTAGTTATTGGGTGGGGGGGGGGGTGAAAGGGAGGGTTAGGAATCAATTATTACACAAATTCAGTGAATATTGGATGCTGGTATAATAAAGGAATTGGTGACAGTGCTAGAGATTTCTGGTGCTAGTATTTTACAAGGGGGAATCAGTAAAAGTTCAGTCTTAGACATTTTTTAAGTATTAGGATACCTTAGAGATAGATTTGTGTCACGATTATCTCAGGTAACAGGCCAAGATGCAAGTGGTTTAACAAGTACATCAGTAAACATCACACAGAGCTCTAATTCCTTATTGCATAGTAAAATGCATAGTAAAATGCTCAGAGTCTTTTTAAACATAAAGAATTAATGAGTAAATTAGAGTAGAGATGAAATACTGCACAAACACACACACCACATGATGGTTTAGAACAATATTTCAGTTTCTTCTGAAACCCTAAAAGATCATATTTAAGTTATTTCCCTGTTTTGCGCAGTTGAGTCTGCTATAACAATTGCACTACTGAACAGCCAAAAATTAGAAAAACACTTTGGCCTGTTGATCATTAAAGACTGGGATTGAGAGACACCTATTTAGAATAACACAAAATAACTGGTAGCCTTTTTAGCCTTCAGTTGATAATAGCTAGATTATGAGTGGCACGCTAAATGATAATGGGTATCTTGTGGCTCTTGCCACGCATTGGAAGTAGTGTGTGTATTACGAGTTGAAAGTAAACATGTTCGCTTTAGCGCAACTAAATTTAAAGGGATACTAAACCCAAATATTTTTCTTTTATGATTCAGATAGAGCATGCAATTTTAAGCAACTTTCTAATTTATAGAAAAAGAACACAGAGGCACCAAATGGCCTAGTACAGTCTGATATAGGAATTAAATATATGGCATATTCACTACTCACATAGCAAAAGCACCTGGAAGGCGCTTAGATGGCAGGCTGGCACTTCAAAGTAGTCCAGCTAACTGGTAGGTGTGTGAATGGATCTTCTCCAAATGATAAAGGGAGAATTCAAGATGGTATAGAAGACCTACAAAACCAAAATAGCCCAGCACAGTTTAACTGGATGACAAAGGAATCAGGATTAAACACACTTACATCTCTATAGCACCCATAGGTGCTATGTAAATAGGCTGGAACTTCTCAGTCACCCAGCTAACTGCTCTCCGGTACAGGAATCACTCTAACACTTCACATAACACACATTGACTTCTCAATCTGCTCTCACAATATCACAGCTCTGACTTTCTAATTTACTCCTATTATCAAATTTTCTTTGTTCTCTTGATATCTTTATTTGAAAAAACAGGAATGAAATCTTAGGAGCCGATTAACGCACAAGCAATAATTTGCACTCCACTCATAATAAAGCCCAATATTAGCAAATAGTCAAAATTCTTAAGTGTGTGTGTGTGTGTGTGGGGGGGGGGTAAAGCTGGACTGTATCTCTGAAGTCCATCGAGAAAACTTGGATTATAGGATCTCTGCTGTAAATTAGAAGATGTAAACTGGATATAATCAGGTACTCAAATAAGTTCATTTTTAACTCCAGGACATAGGTCAGATTTCAAGCGTGTCTCAGATGATATTAGTAAGCAGGATATAATTTTAAATCTGATAGAAGAGACAGGCAGAGTGGTAAAGAATTGTTAATTTGGAAAGAAAATGTGTTAAAGGGATAATTTGCACATCCATATAAAAGAATTGCATTTTCAATATGACTGTGAACAGAGGGAAAACACAGCGCAAGCCACGATTCAAACGTAAAATAATTTTATTACAAAATCACATGCACATATAAAAACATACTTAGAAGAAATATGTACTTGATAAGCACATAAAAAAGTCTTTAGATAATAAAGTCCACCAGCAGCATACTCAGCAGTGTGATAACGTGTTTGAATAAAACAGCGTGTCTCTGGCGTTCAGTATAACCGATTCAAACAGCCCGCTAATGTCCAACTGCCTTGCTACGGATACTCTGTGTGACCAAAACCAGGGTTTTTTCTTTTTTGGTCACACAGAGAATCCGTAGCAAGGCAGATACTAACAACTAACAACTTCTGTCCTAACCGACCCCCCATCCCCAGATCTCTGGGGTAAACAGCCAACATTGCTGTGTTATTTAAGAGCTATATTCTTAAGTTCTTCCAAGCAACAATACCAAGCTTACCCTCTTGATCATCATGGAGGCATTTGAAAGCTGGGAATATACAGTGAAAAACCTAATCCACACTCATTTTACTGATCTCAAACAAATGATTAGCTCTCTGGAGTGCCAATGCCTGAACCTCAACCAAGCTAATGGTACAGTCCGACAAGAGAATGTGGAGCTATCCAGCCAGAAGCCTCAGCCTACAGAAGTATGCAGCTTCCACACCAAGGCACAGCTTGCTCAGGAGTCGGAAACCTTTACTGGTACTCACAATGACAACCCAGTAATTCTGAGATCCAATCCTAAAGGAGACTCCAAGAAAGAGCAAGCTTGTTCAAGTCTTACCATGCCGACCAGCTCGCAAATGGAAATAGCCCACATTGATATATATACCAGCAAGACTGAAAGCCGAACTGATCATTTGATTGTGGGAAAACTACAGCTGAGATTTGACATAGTTATACTAGATCCAGAGCTTCATAATTTACTTGATCTTCACTTTGAACTGCATTCTGACATTTGTGTAGTGTCCTCAAGTAATACTGATTTTGGCTAAGTTACAGTTTTGATAACAAGAGTACAAGTCCACAAAAGGACATAACAAGTACTCATCAGATTACTACCTTCTCCTTACATATGAACTAATGTGCTGGATATTATGATAGCTATGGGCTTGAAATTAGTATAAACCTGTTAGATGCAGTCTATATCTAAGTGATAAAATTACTTTACATATGCTGTGATATCTGGCTTCTGTCCCTAACACTCAACTGAGACTGCCCTCACCAAGGTTACTAACGATCTCCTTTCTGCTAAAAACAAAGGCTACTACTCTATACTCATCTTACTTGACCTCTCTGCTGCCTTTGACACTGTTGACCATCCCCTTCTCCTACGGACTCTCAGCTCTCTTCGGCTCTGTGACACTGCCCTCTCCTGGATTAACTCTTATCTCTCTAACTGTATATTGAATATGTACATTGAATTTTATATACCTTATTCTTGTAGCAAAAACAAATATTGGATCTCAACTGCAGATATAAATGTTAAAGTTGTATGAGAACAAGATGAAGTGTAGAAGCACAAAAATAATTTATCTTGTTTTTATGTTACAGAAGAGACCATTTTGCAATGGCCTGTAAGATTATGACGTATTGGATGATGCCTGTATGGGCGTGGCTTGATCCTAGGTAGAGATTCAATGAATCCGTAAGGAGTTCAGATATAATTCTCTGTTACAGGAACTTCTTGTATTTACAAGAAATTGGTAGTCTGTACTGGAATTGAGATAACTCCGGAAGGTGAGTGATCTTGGATGAGGACTAAACAACTAGAAATACTAATTGTACAAAGAGATACACTTAGGATTATTAGAAAAGAATACCACAAAGAAAATTATTTCTTTAACTCCAAATGATCATATGAATATGAAAATTACTCTATTTGTTTAAAATGTTCCATTACATTCATACTTTAATACTTTATTGTTACAACTAGGAACAAACATTCACACAGAAGTAGCCTGAAAGGGTTAAAAACACTTAAACCCAGTTAAATTAAATTGATATAGTCAGCAATGCTCTATGTATTCAGCCTGATGCCCACAAAATTATAGTGCAGGATAAGCTAAGCCCTTACAATCCGAGGGCTATTTTACTTTTAAATAGTTATATTTTTAAAGGTAAATAGTAGGCACCAGGATTCAACAAATATATAGGTATATACAGATTCTATTATTCACTAGGCAAGCAGTTAAAAAAGCGACAGACAGGAGAGAACTAGCTTCTCCTGCTGGACCCCTGACGCGCGTTTCACAGAACGCTTCCTCAGAGGGGGTGCGGGCCGCTGCTACTCGGCGTTATTTGTGTTGGTGGTTGTCCCACCTCAAGCCCCTGATTTGATGTCCCTCTCGATTTCAAATGGCTCTGATTGGATGCTCATTCTGTCAATCATATGAGTAGACAGTGACATCCGGTATTACGTAACGCGAGGAGGGAGTGTGAATAGGGGGCGTATGTGATGTTGATAAAGGACCAATCAACACTAAGTAAACAAGGGGTGTGTGTATTCAGTAGCAATGATTGGATGATCACTGCGGTTTGTAAATAAGGCATTGAGACTTAAGAATTACTTTGTATCATACCTTACCACTGCTTAGTAGTAAATTATTATGTGGTACCGCAATGGCATAATTAGGATCTTAGTCTTTAAAGCAAATACATAAAATATACGATTTATGAACGGACGCGTTAAGTGATATAACGTGTTTATTCAAGGGTTGTAAGACAGATTGCTGCATGTAATGGCAGCCTAAAGGGAGATGCTAGGATGTCATAGTATTATTAGTGTGTTGATATATTTATTTGTTAATATATAGATAGAAGTTAGAATAGCCGATCACGATATAGGATACTGTTTTATAATTTATACTGCTTTAGTTTCGAAATAATGCAGAGTAGTAGTTATACTTAGTGAGATAACGTGATTTGGTATTCTTGATGTATATTGTACAGATGGGATTCATAAGGAATAATTATGAACCCGATCAGTAAATACACCGGCAGCATATAGTTATGTGTTAAGTTTAGTACTATATTGCATTGTTTTTATTTCCATCTGTCGATGTATATATAATTTTAGGCTGATGTACTGATAGTGGGATAGGACGTGTCCTGCAGTTTGGTCTTGGGTTAGACTCTATTATTTTCATCTCCATATATATAGAGAAAAAAAAATTTTTTTTTTAGGCCAGTAAATACAAATTGATGAAGTATAGTCTAGACTCTAGATTCTTATTTGGAATCCCAAGTGTGGGTTATTATTGGGGAGTAGCGATAGTGCTATGTAACAAGAAGTGATAGGATTAAACACAGGAAATATGATGTGTGAGGGATAAAACTGTACATAAATAAAAAAGTGAAAGGGTGATGAGGGAAAGGACTGAATAAAATATATCCTTAATTACAGTATCTTACAAATGTGAGTTAATATGATATAATGATCAGTCTGTACTGTGAAAGAAGGAAGTGTGTGGTATTCTTAACTAGATGAGAATATTAATCTTTGTAGTGGGAAGTGATGCCTTATTATTGTGAAAAGGGGAGTGTAAAAAGGAGCCGCATGAGTATGTTAAGTGTGAGTGAAAAACTAATTTGTGTTATGATGTGAGTTTGGGCTAAAAGTGTACCCCTTATTGAACAAATAAAGTGGGAAAGATGATGTCAAAATTAGTGAGTGACAAATTGTAAATACCAGGTAGAGGAGAGAGACTGAGACTCATATTGGTAATTGATTCTGTATACTGTTTTAATTGGTGTGTTATTTAACTGTGTATCTGGATACAATGAAAATACATAGTTATTTCTTTGGAATTAAGTCCCTTATCTCACATTATTTAGATAATATCCCCTGTGTTATACACTTATAATGGTTATTGTATCAATCGAGATGTTTAACAGTTATTATCCTATGTGGGTTGATCTAATGATAACCTTAATGTGTATTTTCTCCCAAAATTAGGTGAGTATATAATATTGAAAACACAATTTTAGATAATAATGATACTATGTATTTGTAACTTAAGGGTTAGATATATACAAAAAAGTTATTGAAGTCATTCATGCCAAACGGTTTAAACCGCATTTAGGAGGTATATCCATTTGCACTCCATTTTTAATAAAGCCTTTTCAATGTTGCCACCTCTTATGCCAAGAGATGCTTTTTGGATCACAGTGTATTTTAGGTCCATAGGTGAACCATTGTGGTGTGATAAGAAATGTTTGGCCACAGAGGTGATTTTTTTTGCCTTTATCTTTATCTCTTTGGGCATATTTGATGTTATACACATGTTCCAAGATGCGTGTTTTTATCTCCCTTGTCGTCATGCCAACGTATGCCATTTGGCAAGAGCAGTAGAGTACATATATTACTCCTATAGTGATGCATGAGAAATGTGCTTGGAGGTTATATATTTGTCCTGTTTTTTTTAGTTATTGTTTTTGTTTTCAGAACATATTTACAGGCAGAGCAGGTACCACATGGGTACATACCTGGGTTTGTGTCTTTTTTCTTGGCAGTTCTTACGAAGTGACTAGATACCAGTTTGTCTCTCAAGTTGTTTGGTCTCTTATATCCTAATGAGACTCTGTCGCCTATTAATGGCTTGAGGGTTTCATCATTTTGGAGTATGTTCCAATGGTCATTAATAATTTTAATAACATGTGGCATCTGGGGGTTATATGTCGTAATGAGTCTGGGACATGACTCTTGAAGAGTTTTACTTTTTGGGATTAGTAATTCATCTCTACTTTTCCTGAGTGCTTTGTACTTGGCTCTCTTTATGGATTTCTTACTGTATCTTAATATCAATGAAATGAATGCATTAAGAGAGATAGAATCATGGCAAGATGTTCTAATCAAGCCATCGGATAAAGGTGGGAACGTGGTCCTTTGGCCACAACAAATGTATATGGATGAGGCTAAAAAACAACTATCTAACTCTGCTTGTTACAAACAGTTGATATTCAACCCGCAGAGTTCATATCTTACTCAATATAACAAGATGATATTAAGTGCTTGGAAATCCAATATAATATCTAACTCAGAGAAAAAGTATCTGATAAAGGACAACCCCAAAGTTGCCACTTTATACTTTCTACCGAAAGTGCACAAAAATTCCTCAATACCCCCTGGAAGACCTATTGTGTCAGGAAATGACAACTTAACAGAAAATGCAAGTAAATTTGTAGACTTGCGATTAAGGGAATATCTTACAAGCATACCCTCATATGTACGTGACACAATGGAGGTACTGCAGCTGTTACAAAACATCAAATTATCAGAGGATATGTGGCTAGTAACAGCGGACGTCGAGTCCCTGTACACAAATATAAAACACGAAGATGGAATTAAAGCCATTAAATATTATTTGGCTTCAAATAATAATGATAACAATCTACATAATGACTTTATAATTCAACTCTTGAAATTTGTCCTGACTCACAACTTTTTCACATTTAATGACAGGTATTACTTGCAAACCCAAGGTACCGCCATGGGTACAGCTTGCGCGCCGACTTACGCGAATTTATTTCTTGGCTACTGGGAACTATTCTATGTATTTTCTAATGAGCTCGAAAAATATACTGAACACATCCCAATGTGGTTAAGATACATAGATGATGTTCTTTTCATCTGGGAAGGGTCATATGAACAACTTGAAACCTTTATGAAGAGAATTAATGAGAATGATCTCAACATCAAATTAACTTTTGAAGCTAACCCGCAGGAGATATGCTTTTTGGATTTAAAAATATTCAAAAACAATGAAGGATTCATCAATACTACGATGTTTAGGAAAGAAACATCAACTAACACTCTTCTACATCATTCCAGTGCCCATTCTCCAAGTACCCTGAAAGCAATTCCATACGGGGAATTTCTGAGACTTCGTCGGAACTGCACTACCAATGAGATCTACATACAGGAAAGTGTAGCCTTAGCACAAAGACTAATGGCACGTGGATACAGTAAGAAATCCATAAAGAGAGCCAAGTACAAAGCACTCAGGAAAAGTAGAGATGAATTACTAATCCCAAAAAGTAAAACTCTTCAAGAGTCATGTCCCAGACTCATTACGACATATAACCCCCAGATGCCACATGTTATTAAAATTATTAATGACCATTGGAACATACTCCAAAATGATGAAACCCTCAAGCCATTAATAGGCGACAGAGTCTCATTAGGATATAAGAGACCAAACAACTTGAGAGACAAACTGGTATCTAGTCACTTCGTAAGAACTGCCAAGAAAAAAGACACAAACCCAGGTATGTACCCATGTGGTACCTGCTCTGCCTGTAAATATGTTCTGAAAACAAAAACAATAACTAAAAAAACAGGACAAATATATAACCTCCAAGCACATTTCTCATGCATCACTATAGGAGTAATATATGTACTCTACTGCTCTTGCCAAATGGCATACGTTGGCATGACGACAAGGGAGATAAAAACACGCATCTTGGAACATGTGTATAACATCAAATATGCCCAAAGAGATAAAGATAAAGGCAAAAAAATCACCTCTGTGGCCAAACATTTCTTATCACACCACAATGGTTCACCTATGGACCTAAAATACACTGTGATCCAAAAAGCATCTCTTGGCATAAGAGGTGGCAACATTGAAAAGGCTTTATTAAAAATGGAGTGCAAATGGATATACCTCCTAAATGCGGTTAAACCGTTTGGCATGAATGACTTCAATAACTTTTTTGTATATATCTAACCCTTAAGTTACAAATACATAGTATCATTATTATCTAAAATTGTGTTTTCAATATTATATACTCACCTAATTTTGGGAGAAAATACACATTAAGGTTATCATTAGATCAACCCACATAGGATAATAACTGTTAAACATCTCGATTGATACAATAACCATTATAAGTGTATAACACAGGGGATATTATCTAAATAATGTGAGATAAGGGACTTAATTCCAAAGAAATAACTATGTATTTTCATTGTATCCAGATACACAGTTAAATAACACACCAATTAAAACAGTATACAGAATCAATTACCAATATGAGTCTCAGTCTCTCTCCTCTACCTGGTATTTACAATTTGTCACTCACTAATTTTGACATCATCTTTCCCACTTTATTTGTTCAATAAGGGGTACACTTTTAGCCCAAACTCACATCATAACACAAATTAGTTTTCACTCACACTTAACATACTCATGCGGCTCCTTTTTACACTCCCCTTTTCACAATAATAAGGCATCACTTCCCACTACAAAGATTAATATTCTCATCTAGTTAAGAATACCACACACTTCCTTCTTTCACAGTACAGACTGATCATTATATCATATTAACTCACATTTGTAAGATACTGTAATTAAGGATATATTTTATTCAGTCCTTTCCCTCATCACCCTTTCACTTTTTTATTTATGTACAGTTTTATCCCTCACACATCATATTTCCTGTGTTTAATCCTATCACTTCTTGTTACATAGCACTATCGCTACTCCCCAATAATAACCCACACTTGGGATTCCAAATAAGAATCTAGAGTCTAGACTATACTTCATCAATTTGTATTTACTGGCCTAAAATTTTTTTTTCTCTATATATATGGAGATGAAAATAATAGAGTCTAACCCAAGACCAAACTGCAGGACACGTCCTATCCCACTATCAGTACATCAGCCTAAAATTATATATACATCGACAGATGGAAATAAAAACAATGCAATATAGTACTAAACTTAACACATAACTATATGCTGCCGGTGTATTTACTGATCGGGTTCATAATTATTCCTTATGAATCCCATCTGTACAATATACATCAAGAATACCAAATCACGTTATCTCACTAAGTATAACTACTACTCTGCATTATTTCGAAACTAAAGCAGTATAAATTATAAAACAGTATCCTATATCGTGATCGGCTATTCTAACTTCTATCTATATATTAACAAATAAATATATCAACACACTAATAATACTATGACATCCTAGCATCTCCCTTTAGGCTGCCATTACATGCAGCAATCTGTCTTACAACCCTTGAATAAACACGTTATATCACTTAACGCGTCCGTTCATAAATCGTATATTTTATGTATTTGCTTTAAAGACTAAGATCCTAATTATGCCATTGCGGTACCACATAATAATTTACTACTAAGCAGTGGTAAGGTATGATACAAAGTAATTCTTAAGTCTCAATGCCTTATTTACAAACCGCAGTGATCATCCAATCATTGCTACTGAATACACACACCCCTTGTTTACTTAGTGTTGATTGGTCCTTTATCAACATCACATACGCCCCCCTATTCACACTCCCTCCTCGCGTTACGTAATACCGGATGTCACTGTCTACTCATATGATTGACAGAATGAGCATCCAATCAGAGCCATTTGAAATCGAGAGGGACATCAAATCAGGGGCTTGAGGTGGGACAACCACCAACACAAATAACGCCGAGTAGCAGCGGCCCGCACCCCCTCTGAGGAAGCGTTCTGTGAAACGCGCGTCAGGGGTCCAGCAGGAGAAGCTAGTTCTCTCCTGTCTGTCGCTTTTTTAACTGCTTGCCTAGTGAATAATAGAATCTGTATATACCTATATATTTGTTGAATCCTGGTGCCTACTATTTACCTTTAAAAATATAACTATTTAAAAGTAAAATAGCCCTCGGATTGTAAGGGCTTAGCTTATCCTGCACTATAATTTTGTGGGCATCAGGCTGAATACATAGAGCATTGCTGACTATATCAATTTAATTTAACTGGGTTTAAGTGTTTTTAACCCTTTCAGGCTACTTCTGTGTGAATGTTTGTTCCTAGTTGTAACAATAAAGTATTAAAGTATGAATGTAATGGAACATTTTAAACAAATAGAGTAATTTTCATATTCATATGATCATTTGGAGTTAAAGAAATAATTTTCTTTGTGGTATTCTTTTCTAATAATCCTAAGTGTATCTCTTTGTACAATTAGTATTTCTAGTTGTTTAGTTCTACCCTCTAAGAATCCACATTAGATGTGCACCATAATTATTATAAGTGACTACTAAGTATTGGTATATTATATACCTTTTCTGATTTACATAATAGGTATAACATCTAATTACTGACTAACTCCTACCACCCCCCACCACACTTTTCAGATCTTGGATGAGGAGTTATCACTAATACAGTCTATTGTATATTTCCGTAGTCAAACACTGGAATCCCTGTTAGTACACGCTGATGACTGTGGTTTGCTTGGATTGTCTAAAGCAGTCTCAGTAGTATGTATTGTTCTGGATTGAAAATAGGTTGTTTGCTATACCGCAATGTGCGGTCATGTTGTAAGTAGACCGGGCTGGTTTAACAAGTTCATCAGCCATAAGGAAAGCCATTATCCTCAGAGAGAAAGTTAAGTGGGTCTGTGTAATAAAGTCCTTTATTAATGGAAGGCGAAGAAAAGACTGGTTGTTAGGGATCCGATAAAGTAACTGTATTCCAATTCAGCAAAGATACTTAATGATACTTTGTTTCTAAATAAGTTTGGATCCGGAAATCTGCAGCAGCAGAAAGTTCAGACATGCAGCGTTGCTTACAATGCCTAAACATTAATTTAAAGGTACATACCTGCAGTTGTAAAAACGTGACACTAACAGATCCTTCTCTTTCTCTTTTGCTTGTGATTCCTCCTCTTCATTGCCTTTGTCTGTTATAGTACCTCCAGGCGCTGACCTGGGTCCTCTACTCTTCTCTATTTACACTTCTTCACTGGGTAAACTTATCAACAGCTATGGCTTCAACTACCACCTCTATGCTGATGATACCCAGATCTACCTTTCTAACCCTGCACTCTCTCCATCTGTCAATTCTCACATCAGCCACTGTTTATCTGGCATTTCCTCCTGGATGGCCTCTCAACACCTAAAAATAAACATATCCAAGACCGAACTACTTCTAATCCCCCCCCCCCTCTAACCCTACTACAGTTTCTAATTTTTCCATCACTGTTAACTCATTAACAAATGAACTTCACTAACCTAACAGTTGCCCTCATCTATCTCCTCACTAATATCATTCTCACATTTGCAGTCCCCACCTCCTGTTTCCCTTCCTCCTACCCATCTAGATTGTAAGTTCCCACTGGAATAGGGCCCTCAATCCCCCCTGTATTTGTCTGTAAAATGTTGTCTTTTATTGTATTGTTTCTCCATTGTACTTTTATCCTTGTACCCATGGGCAGCGCTGCGGAATCTGTTGGCACTTTTAAAAAAAATAATAATAATAATAAAATAATTGTTGGAAATATTTTCTAGATGCTAATATTTGATTACTGACACCTAAACAAAATCATATCTCACTGCAAATAATTTTGCCTCTTTAAGGAAATGCTTTCCCCAACCCATAGTTACCACTAACTCACTCACGAGTATATTGAGTATATTGATTACACCCCCCATCCTCCCACAGTAGGTTGCCTCTCTTTAATATATTAATATGGTTCCCAGGTTTCTTTATATTACAATACTTCTCCTACTCTGTAGGGAGGTTTTTACAGAGAGGGAAATGCAAAAAATGCAAAAATAGCTTACATTCACCCAAGGAAGAACATGTGTATTATTTTTGTGCTTTACGTTATATATAGATAATATGGGTATATTTTAAATTATTGGTTATGCTATATCTCATTAATAATTTAGATATTTTTTATTCCTATCAGTTTTCATGGGGCCCAAAAGTGGCCGCCAATGTGACTATCATAGGCTTTTCCACTTTTCATAACTAAGTGGTCCATAAGCGCAAGCCAAATAGTCACTCATTTAGGATATTGTTACTGTAAAATGGAGGGTTTAAAAACCTATGGGGCCAATTTATTAAATGTCAGACGGACATGATCATGTCCGCCCGACATTGCTAAATGCCAACAACATATGCTGTCTGCATTTAACATTGCACAAGCATTTCTAGTGAAATGCTTGTGCAATGCCGCCCCCTGCAGATTCACAGCCAATCCGCCACTAGCAGGGGATGTCAATCATCCCGATCATATCTGATCGGGATGATTGCTGTCCTCTGCATCAGAGGTGGCGGACGAGTTAAGGAGCAGTGGTCCTATGACCGCTGCTTCTTAAAGTATGTTTTTAGCGATCTGGAAACTACGGGGGTAGATTGCAGCATTCACATCTTGTTAAATCTACCCCTATATCTTGTTACTTCTTGTTTTAATGCTTATATCAGTGTCTATTGTTCACTTAAATCTTTGTCATTACTGTTTTATGACATTCATTGTATGACTTATATTTCGCAAAACCTCAATAAAAGATTATTTACTAAAAAAAGACAAAAACCCCATTAATGTACTTTCAGCAGATATTGCAATGTACCTTTAACTGGTTTGAAAATATTGAAATAGAAGCCTTTGGTATATACATGGAAAAAAACATTATTTGGGTCATAACCTATCCACTGGTTCATCTGTTAGGGATTTCTAACATTTTCAGTTACATGAGACATTTCAATGTAACTAACAAATCCAAGACACAAAGTCTTTTCAAATCAATATTTCATTAATGTCAGTTTTGCAATATCTGCCACCTTAGTTGAGAGGGTTAGATCAGACTTTTAATCCACCTGCTGTTTTGGTGCTGATAAGCATTTTATTACTATAGAAAAAAAAAATCAGTGATATGTTAACACAACGTTCTAATGGTAAAAATACAGTAATGCAAACAATGCATATTGTCTGATAAATGTATAATTTATATAATGACTAAGCTTATTAAAACATCAAGATATTACATGATGATGCTGATAAAGACTGTTGACACACCTAGAAATACAGTTTTCTGTTATTTTATGCCCCTTATTTATGAAAGGACTGTCGGACATGATCCGACATTGCAGATCATGTCCGACAGACCTCGCTGAATGCGGAGAGCAATACGCTCTCCGCATTCAGTATTGCACCAGTAGCTCTTGTGAACTGCTGGTGCAATGCCGCCACTTGCAGATTCCAGGCCAATGGGCCGCTAGCAGGAGGTGTCAATCAACCCGATCGTATTCAATCAGGTTGTTATATATATGAAAGAGAGCTGCGCTACATTACCAGACAATGTGATTCCTGAAATATGGTAACATAGAATATGCCCACACAGCAATGCTATTCAATCGAAGGATAATCAGATTCACAATCGGGTTCAGCGGAGTGCAGCTATGCAAAGATCAATGGTTTCCTTGTCCACAGATAGAGTAACGATAATGCTGAAACAGAAGAGAGGGAGACAGCGCACATCCGACTCAAGGTAGTAGTTTATTTGGTGAAAATAGACACACACTAGTAATAACACTTACTAGATAGTGGATAAAAATAGGCCCCAAAACAGTGTGGTAGTAAAGTTCACAATGGAAACGTGGCAGCGTCAGTCAAATCTGAAGGAGCCGTCTACATTGAGAGGATTCCTCTGAACGTAGATGGCTCCTTCAGATTTGACTGACCCTGCCACGATTCCATTGTGAACCTTACTACCACACTGTAATTATTAAAAATATATTTTATCCAGTAAATACTGATATTTTTAGATAGTTTTCAAATGATGTTAGGTTTCCTTTTTATAGCATTAAAAGAGCCATGGCCTGAATAAGCTGTTGTACTAAATTATATGCTATCATTTACATGGAAGAGGAGCATTTAAATAAGATGACATTTTTATTGCCTAAATAAATATGAAGTAAAGGTAATATCAATTCAAATTTAAACCCACATGCCATTATGAGTTTAGCACTTCCTAATGATGTTCATTGACTTTTATTATAGGTACATTTTTACTAATCATCTATGAGCATTAATGATCAATTACCTATCAGCTAATTAAATTTAACATAGACAGGAAGTAGCCATCAACCATTTATGCATTAACGGGAAGTACCTTTCATTAGCTGCTTAAATATTTACAAAATTAGTGTAAAGTTTTAGTGTCTATAAAACAATGGGAGCTGCCATGTTGTAACTTAGGTTACCTACTCTGCTGTGGCCAATTAGGGGCAGATTTAAATAGGCCACTAGAGTGTGCAGCCAATGGCTGTATAGAATATAATAGTGTTTTGCACTTCTATTTTTAACAGGAACTGAAAAGCTCACACATTCAGAATGGGATAACAGGAAAAACGGACAAAATAAATAATTAAAGTATATTGCAGAGGTTTTTTTATACATGTGATTTAACATTTTACATAACCATCTAAAAGTGTTTAATATCCCTTTAATTCCACTTCTTGCCCGTACAAAGATAAACCAGAAAAATTATACATATGAAGAGTGCCTTTTAGTGGCAAGTATAGGATTTGACCAATAATTATTAGATCCTCTATCATGACTTTATTTTGTGATGTTAAACAAACCTGAACTACAATGTATTATACATTGTTGAAAATACTGTTGCAAGAATGTGTAATATTGTTTAAAACATTAGGCCCGATTATCTAAAGCTCTCTGTTTCTCCAACACTATGAGATCCCTCACAAGATTTTAGAAAGGTAAATATTTCTATAAGTCTATAAGGATGCATTTCTGGATGGGAAGGCGAGACAAGTCCAGAGCAATATAGCATTGTGTGACACAAGATTTGTTTTTACATTTACATTATATGCGTTGTATTTTATTGCAAAACAGGAGGCTTCATATTCTGCATTAAATTTTTTACTGAATCCCAACAGCAACAAGGGAACATCATAACTGGAAAAATGAACAAATAATAACATTACTAAGGGGTAGATTTACAAGTGCCGGGCGGACATGATTCGCTATAGCGAACCATGTCTGCCCGACATTGCTAAATGTCAACATCATACGCTGTCGGCATTTAATATTGCACAAGCATATCTTGGGAAATGCTTGTGCAATGCCGCCCCCTGCTTTTTTGCAGCCAATCGGCCGCTAGCAAAAGTTGTCAATTATCCTGATCGGATCGGCATGATTGCAGTCCGCCCCCTAAAAGGTTGAGGAAAAGTTAAGGAGCAGCGGTCTTATGACTTCTGCTTCCTAACTTACGTTTCCGGCGAGCCAGAAACTTCGGGAGTAGAAAGCAGCATCCGCTGTTTGTTAAATCTACCCCTATGTATCAACCTTAAAGGGACATTAAACCCAAAATTTTTCTTTCATGATTCAGATAGAGCATGCAATTTTTAGCAACTTTCTAATTTACTCATATTATCAAATTGTCTTCGTTCTCTTGCTATCTTTATTTAAAAAGCAGGAATATGATGGAGCCGGCCCATTTTTGGTTGGGAACCTGGGTTATGCTTGCTTATTGGAGGGTAAATGAAAGCATCAAATAAGCAAGCACTATCCATGGTGCTGAACCTCAAATGGGCTGGCTGCTAAGATTTACATTTCTGCTTTTAAAATAAAGATAGCAAGAGAACGAAGAAAAATTGATAATAGGAGTAAATTAGAAAGTTGCTTAAAATTTCATGCTCTATCTGAATCATGAAAGAAAAAATGTGGTTTCAGTGTCCCAGCAGTTAGCAAGCTAAGGGATATTGCTCTCTTATTTAACATTGATATCTATTTTTTCTCTGTATTTTCTCAAGGAAATGTCATTTTCCTTCTACAGTTTTAATCTCTCTACTTTTCAATAGCACTGTAACCCTGTACCTTTCATTAGCACTGTAGCTCTGTATCTTTAATTTGCCCTGTAGCACTGTACCTTACATTTGCACTATAGCCCTGTACCTTTCATTAGCACTGTAGCCCTGTACCTTTCATTAGCACTGTAGCACTGTACCTTACATTAGCACTGTAGCCCTGTACCTTTCATTAGCACTGTAGCCCTGTACCTTTCATTAGCACTATAGCCCTGTACCTTTCATTAGCACTATAGCCCTGTACCTTTCATTAGCACTGTAGCACTGTACCTTTCATTAGCACTGTAGCCCTGTACCTTTCATTAGCACTGTAGCCCTGTACCTTTCATTAGCACTATAGCCCTGTACCTTTCATTAGCACTATAGCCCTGTACCTTTCATTAGCACTGTAGCCCTGTACCTTTCATTAGCACTGTAGCACTGTACCTTACATTTGCACTATAGCCCTGTACCTTTCATTAGCACTGTAGCCCTGTACCTTTCATTTGCACTATAGCCCTGTACCTTTCATTAGCACTGTAGCACTGTACCTTACATTTGCACTATAGCCCTGTACCTTTCATTAGCACTGTAGCACTGTACCTTACATTTGCACTGTAGCACTGTACCTTACATTTGCACTGTAGCCCTGTACCTTTCATTAGCACTGTAGCCCTGTACCTTTCATTTGCACTATAGCCCTGTACCTTTCATTAGCACTGTAGCACTGTACCTTACATTTGCACTATAGCCCTGTACCTTTCATTAGCACTGTAGCACTGTACCTTTCATTAGCACTGTAGCACTGTACCTTACATTTGCACTATAGCCCTGTACCTTTCATTAGCACTGTAGCACTGTACCTTTCATTAGCACTATAGCCCTGTACCTTTCATTAGCACTGTAGCCCTGTACCTTTCATTAGCACTGTAGCCCTGTACCTTTCATTTGCACTATAGCCCTGTACCTTTCATTAGCACTGTAGCACTGTACCTTTCATTAGCACTGTAGCACTGTACCTTACATTTGCACTATAGCCCTGTACCTTTCATTAGCACTGTAGCACTGTACCTTTCATTAGCACTGTAGCCCTGTACCTTTCTTTAGCACTATAGCACTGTACCTTTCATTTGCACTGTAGCACTGTACCTTACATTTGCACTATAGCCCTGTACCTTTCATTAGCACTGTAGCCCTGTACCTTTCATTTGCACTATAGCCCTGTACCTTTCATTAGCACTGTAGCACTGTACCTTACATTTGCACTATAGCCCTGTACCTTTCATTAGCACTGTAGCACTGTACCTTACATTTGCACTATAGCCCTGTACCTTTCATTAGCACTGTAGCCCTGTACCTTTCTTTAGCACTATAGCACTGTACCTTTCATTTGCACTGTAGCACTGTACTTTACATTTGCACTGTAGCACTGTACCTTTCATTAGCACTGTAGCACTGTACCTTACATTTGCACTATAGCCCTGTACCTTTCATTAGCACTGTAGCCCTGTACCTTTCTTTAGCACTATAGCACTGTACCTTTCATTTGCACTGTAGCACTGTACCTTACATTTGCACTATAGCCCTGTACCTTTCATTAGCACTGTAGCCCTGTACCTTTCATTTGCACTATAGCCCTGTACCTTTCATTAGCACTGTAGCACTGTACCTTACATTTGCACTATAGCCCTGTACCTTTCATTAGCACTGTAGCACTGTACCTTTCATTAGCACTGTAGCACTGTACCTTACATTTGCACTATAGCCCTGTACCTTTCATTAGCACTGTAGCCCTGTACCTTTCTTTAGCACTATAGCACTGTACCTTTCATTTGCACTGTAGCACTGTACCTTACATTTGCACTATAGCCCTGTACCTTTCATTAGCACTGTAGCCCTGTACCTTTCATTTGCACTATAGCCCTGTACCTTTCATTAGCACTGTAGCACTGTACCTTACATTTGCACTATAGCCCTGTACCTTTCATTAGCACTGTAGCACTGTACCTTTCATTAGCACTGTAGCACTGTACCTTACATTTGCACTATAGCCCTGTACCTTTCATTAGCACTGTAGCACTGTACCTTTCATTAGCACTGTAGCCCTGTACCTTTCTTTAGCACTATAGCACTGTACCTTTCATTAGCACTGTAGCCCTGTACCTTTCATTAGCACTGTAGCCCTGTACTAGGAATGGGCGAATGTGTACATTTTCAAATTTCGAATGTAGAACGAATGTTATTACCGAAATTCGAATTCTAAATCCGAATGTCGATAAGAACGAATATTCTTAAAAATTCGAAAATCGAATGTTATTTACAGTTTTCGAATGTCATTTTCGAATTCGAATGTTTATAATTATATCGAATGTCCACATTTGAAATTTCGAATTTAACATTCTATTTAACAAATACTATTCAGAAGTTCAATAGTTCATGTGGTTGGGCGGGAATCTAGTAAATTGATACATAATAGATACAAATATATCATTTTGAATGTTTCCATATAGAATATTGCATAATTCGAATATTACATTTAAAGAAAGCATTAGAAATACTATTACAAACATATAAATTCGAATTTTTCGAAATTCGAATATAAATTCAAATTTTTTGAATTCGAATATAAATTCAAATTTTTCAAATTCGAATATTGCATAATTCGAATATTACATTTAAAGAAAAAGCATTAGAAATACTATTACAATCTAAATTCGAATTTTTCGAATTCGAATACATGTATTGCATAATTCGAATATTACATTTAAAGAAAAAGCATTAGAAATACTATTACAATCTTAATTCAAATTTTTCGAATTCGAATATTGCATAATTCGAATATTACATTTAAAGAAAAAGCATTAGAAATACTATTACAATATAAATTCGAATTTTTCTAAAAGAATATTTTCGAATGTAATCGTAAAATTCGAAACTGAACATTCAAAAATCGAAGGTTAGAATGTTATGTAAACAATAGAAATTCTATTCGAATGAACGAATGTGTTAAAATTTGTGCCAATTTTCGAATGTTGCGAAACATTCGCCCATCCCTACCCTGTACCTTTCATTAGCACTGTAGCCCTGTACCTTTCATTAGCACTGTAGCACTGTACTTTACATTTGCACTATACCCTGTACCTTTCATTAGCACTGTAGCACTGTACCTTACATTTGCACTATAACCCTGTATCTTTCATTAGCACTGTAGCCCTGTACCTTTCATTTGCACTACAGCCCTGTACCTTTCATTAGCACTGTAGCACTGCACCTTACATTTGCACTGTAGCCCTGTACCTTTCATTTGCACTGTAGCACTGTACCTTACATTTGCACTGTAGCCCTGTACCTTTCATTAGCACTGTAGCCCTGTACCTTTCATTTACACTGTAGCACTGTACCTTACATTAGCACTGTAGCACTGTATCTTTCATTAGCACTGTAGCACTGTATCTTTCATTAGCACTGTAGCCCTGTACCATTCATTAGCACTGTAGCCCTGTACCTTTCATTAGCACTGTAGCCCTGTACCTTTCATTAGCACTGTAGCACTGTACTTTACATTTGCACTATAGCCCTGTACCTTTCATTAGCACTGTAGCCCTGTACCTTTCATTTACACTGTAGCACTGTACCTTACATTAGCACTGTAGCACTGTATCTTTCATTAGCACTGTAGCACTGTATCTTTCATTAGCACTGTAGCCCTGTACCATTCATTAGCACTGTAGCCCTGTACCTTTCATTAGCACTGTAGCCCTGTACTTTTCATTAGCACTGTAGCACTGTACTTTACATTTGCACTATAGCCCTGTACCTTTCATTAGCACTGTACCTTACATTTGCACTATAGCCCTGTACCGTTCATTAGCACTGTAGCCCTGTACCTTTCATTAGCACTGTAGCACTGTACCTTACATTTGCACTATAGCCCTGTACCGTTCATTAGCACTGTAGCCCTGTACCTTTCATTAGCACTGTAGCCCTGTACCTTTCATTAGCACTGTAGCACTGTACTTTACATTTGCACTATAGCCCTGTACCTTTCACTAGCACTGTAGCACTGTACCTTACATTTGCACTATAGCCCTGTACCGTTCATTAGCACTGTAGCCCTGTACCTTTCATTTGCACTACAGCCCTGTACCTTTCATTTGCACTGTAGCACTGTACCTTACATTAGCACTGTAGCACTGTATCTTTCATTAGCACTGTAGCCCTGTACCATTCATTAGCACTGTAGCACTGTACCTTTCATTAGCACTGTAGCCCTGTACCTTTTATTAGCACTGTAGCACTGTACTTTACATTTGCACTATAGCCCTGTACCTTTCATTAGCACTGTAGCACTGTACCTTACATTTGCACTATAGCCCTGTACATTTCATTAGCACTGTAGCCCTGTACCTTTCATTTGCACTACAGCCCTGTACCTTTCATTAGCACTGTAGCACTGTACCTTACATTTTCACTGTAGCCCTGTACCTTTCATTTGCACTGTAGCACTGTACCTTACATTTGCACTGTAGCCCTGTACATTTCATTAGCACTGTAGCCCTGTACCTTTCATTTGCACTGTAGCACTGTACCTTACATTAGCACTGTAGCACTGTATCTTTCATTAGCACTGTAGCACTGTATCTTTCATTAGCACTGTAGCCCTGTACCATTCATTAGCACTGTAGCCCTGTACCTTTCATTAGCACTGTAGCCCTGTACCTTTCATTAGCACTGTAGCACTGTACCTTTCATTAGCACTGTAGCCCTGTACCTTTCATTAGCACTGTAGCCCTGTACCTTTCATTAGCACTGTAGCCCTGTACCTTTCATTTGCACTGTAGCATTGTACCTTACATTTGCACTATAGCCCTGTACCTTTCATTAGCACTGTAGTCCTGTACCTTTCATTTGCACTGTAGCCCTGTACCTTACATTTGCACTGTAGCCCTGTACCTTTCATTTGCACTGTAGCACTGTACCTTACATTTGCACTGTAGCACTGTACCTTTCATTTGCACTGTAGCACTGTACCTTTCATTAGCACTGTAGCCCTGTACCTTTCATTAGCACTGTAGCACTGTACCTTTCATTAGCACTGTAGCTCTGTATCTTTAATTTGCCCTGTAGCACTGTACCTTTCATTAGCACTGTAGCCCTGTACCTTTCATTAGCACTGTAGCCCTGTACCTTTCATTAGCACTGTAGCCCTGTACCTTTCATTAGCACTGTAGCCCTGTACCTTTCATTTGCACTATAACCCTGTACCTTTCATTAGCACTGTAGCCCTGTACCTTTCATTAGCACTGTAGCCCTGTACCTTTAATTTGCACTGTAGCCCTGTACCTTTCATTAGCACTATAGCCCTGTACCTTTCATTAGCACTATAGCCCTGTACCTTTCATTTGCACTGTAGCCCTTTACCTTTCATTAGCACTGTAGCCCTGTACCTTTCATTTGCACTGTAGCCCTGTACCTTTCATTTGCACTGTAGCCCTGTACCTTTCATTAGCACTGTGTACCTTTCATTTGCACTGTAGCTGTATCAGGTGAATGATGCTTCTCAGATCACAGTACTTATTACCATGCTTTAACACTCTGTTGTGTTTTGTCCTGATACATATTTTCTGTAGTTTTCCATTTATTTATTTTATGTATTTTTATTCCAAATATGATTTAACTAACTTTTTTTTACAATGGTGATTTTATTTTGATAGCTTTTGTAGGTTTTCTAGTAACCACTGTATTTTAGCACTAGAACATGAGTGCCTTGACTGTTTTGCCTTCATTAAAGTAAATGTGACTATTTGTGCAGCGTCTGCTCTGAATCTTTGTGCCATAATGTCTGTGTCCTTTTTCTATATATTTATATAAACTATGTTAGTATCACGCTATTAAATCATAAGTAACAGTTGCACATGTCAAATCAGCTGACACATAAATTTAGTAAAGTAAATCAGATCATTTCTAGCTAATAAACATTTAATTTTAAAACTGAAAAAGCTATGCACTACTTTATACTATATATGTGTATTTATGTATGAGGTTTATGTATGCATGGTTTATGTATTCATATGTAGGTGAATATATATAGGGCAAGATTACAAGTGGAGCGCTAAATGTCGCTTGCATGCAAGCGATATTAGCTCTGCACTTTGCAATACCAGAGCACGATAATGTGCATTGGTATTACAAGTTAATCGCAATGTGAGCACAAGCTCACATTCACATTGCTAGATGGCATCAGAACCTCATGCAGCGAAGGCGGTAAGTAGCGCAACGATGGGCATCATTTTTAAATATATGTTTTTAAATATATACATATATATTTATGTGTTAATATGTGTAAATCACTGTTTTGTTTGCTATTAATTTGATGATAAAAGTAAATTGTAAAGTTGTATAAAATTGCATGCCCTATCTGAATCATGAAAGTTTAATTTTGACTAGACTTTTACTTTGATAGAGTGGTATGGTCCTGAATTTTAACTCCCTGCAAAAAACCTGTGCAAATAACTTTTTATTGTAGTTTAAATGAACTGATATATTTATATAGAACTGATATAGGGGTCTATTTATATATGTGCGGAAAGACATGATTTGCTATAGCGAACCATGTCCGCCGCACATTGATAAATGCTGACAGCATACGCTGTCGGCATTTATCATTGCACCAGTAGTTATTGTGAACTGCTGGTGCAATACTGCCCTCTGCAGATTTGCGGCCAATCAGCCGCTAGCAGGGGTGTCAATCAGCCCGATCGTACATGATCAGAGGCGGTGTATGAGTTTAGGAGCAGCGGTCTTAAGACCGCTGCTTCTTAACTCCTGTTTCCGGACCTTGTTAAATTGACCCCATAGAATCACATGTATATGAATATAATCATATACATATGATCTATGGGAACACACAGTTCCCATAGACCACATCGTAAAGGCACTTTTCAGTGCCGTTTTTTTCTAACACCCCACTCCACCAACTTTAAAGCCCCAAAACTGCCTAGTACAGTTTTTTATTTAAAAAAAAGCTAAATAAAGTGTAAGTGGTAACAAAAAAAATGTGCACCAAACACATAAGTACATTAAAATAAAGTGTGACTCTCATATATACACTTTCTGATAAAAAAATATTCATATAAATATTAATAAAAAAATTGTAAGGATTAAAAAGTATATGGTATAATAGAAGGTATATATATATATAATGATATGAAGAAAGGAAGCACTCACTGAACTTATTCCAATGGTGATAATCAAGTTTAAAGTGAAAGTAAACTTATCTCATCAGCTATGCATATTGACATAAATGATTAAAAATCATTAGCAGTTTCATTCATGAGTTTTTTATATTGTGCACCTAAATACCTTTTTCGCCGCATTTAGCCGCATATTTGTTTCCTCTTCAATTCAGCCCGTCTCTGCTCAGTCACTTTATTTCCTGGTCACGTTGTTTGTATTTACCAATAGACTTTCTGGCCGATCGGCGGCCAGAAAGCTACGTCACAGCCTGCTTGAATTGAATGCGCATGCGCGGAGTCCAATAAAAGCTCATTGATGTCGTTCGCGCGTTCACAATTCCCGCATGCGTATTCGATAGGATCATTTGCTGCCAAGATTTTCAGCGTCCAAGACGGCTTCTGCCACTTCAAACGAACTAAGCGGTATTTAGTTATTAGTATAATATTGCAAACCCGTAATTGCAATTAACTTCTAAATGTAATATTTTAAAGCTGTATTCTATATTTCACATATTTAAACTGTACTCCTTATAATTTACGATTTATTACATCTGCAATTTGATGATTTAAAAAAAAAAGGAATTACGATTTGTTTGCATTATTTGTAAATCCAATAAAGGAAACAATAACAAAGTATCATTACGTTCTATATGTATTACATTCATCTATTTGTATATAAGTCTTTGTTGTAAATATAAACATAGTTCTGCCTTGTTTACATATAAAATTATGTGAGCTCTAAAATTTTATTTCATTCTGTACCCTTTATTAAATCCAAATGTATATATATATATATATATATATATAGCGGTTTATAATTTATAGTATTTCAAACGGTCTTTTATGTATTACTGTTTACTAACAGCAAACAATTTAATTCTCTTATTAGTACCAATAAATTGTGTAGATATGAAGAGTATAAAATATATACTTACAATTCAGAAAGTATAAAATTTAGAATGCAGTTAGCCTCTGATCGATCGCAAATCACGGGTATCGTAGTGAAAAGAATACAGCGTCCGGTACACACTAATAGCATAATACTGAATGAATACATTCTTTCTATTCATTGAGTATTATGTATCCAAACCGTTTGACGCATGCGCATTTTCGATAGGGGATGAGAAACTTTGCATGCGCATTTGGACGCCGATAGCCGATTAGCGCATGCGCATTTGTTAACAATATCGGGAACGAGCTTTGAAAACTACGTGTAGAGCGGGTGGGACCGCTCTATACGAAAGGACTACAAAATCCAGGAAGAGGAGGGTGGGAGGAGTAAAGCTAATAACGGTAGGGAAATAAATAAGGTAAATATAAAGGATTAGATCAAAGTAATGAACAAACAAAACAGGCGAAAATGATATATTGAACATGTAGAGTATTAATATATTTTCAAATGAAGAAAACTTTACTTTCACTTTAATGAAAAAATAGTGACGTTTTGGGACAGCAACAGTCCCTTCCTCTGACCAATTAACAATGTAAAAAAACAGCCTTTAAATAGGCTCCAAATCACCCTCCCCACAGGATTGACCAATAGCTGCCAAATATCCCACACACCCCTCTTTGTGACCAATCAAAATGAACAATAGACGTGTTAACATTTGCATAGTATAAGTAATAATGTGCAAACCGGGATAAAATGTAAAATAAAACATGCCCTGAAGGAACGCTACAGTGAGGTAATCGCACTCATGTCTGATACAAACAAGACCGGCTAAAGAGAAATTAAATACAGCGTGAAAGACAGCAAACAAAGTGATGATCGAAATCCGACCAATCAGAGTCCTTCTGACATCTACAGCAGATACGTCATTATATTGTAACTAAGGATGACGCTTCTGGTCACTAAGGACGCCTTAGGCTATTACCCGTCAGCGCCAAAGTAAGATACTGCGTCTGAATTATACAACTAAATTCCACGGCCATCGCTTTTTTTGCTGAGATTCTTTAATGGACTGTATAACCATAGTCTCAGATCATTCTGTATTGTACCGCGTAGTCACTCCCTATGCTCTGAACGAGCCCCAATCTTATATCTATCGCTATCTATTAGTAATAAACATAAGTGCTGCAAAATAACAATAAACTTTAGACCTATCATACTCACCAAAACTGTGCATATTATTAACTTCAGAAACAGAAAAGCAAAATGCCGATATTCGGCCAATCAGTGAAATGGAAAAAGGCGTGTCTTAGCTAAAAATCTTTTCTGATAGGATGTAAGCGGTCAGTGGGCGTATGGTCCCCAAAGCACATACAACCTGTCAAAGAAACGCCATTCACTGTCAACGGCATTAAAGTAAAGACAAGCTCACATTAAACAATGTTACTGCATGAAGTAACACTCAGCCTGTATTTATTACCTCAGAGTCCAACCCAGATGGACCATATGCCCAATACTTAGGATCATTCAGCGTGACCATGCCCTGTCACTCTCTATCCTCCGGTCACATTCGGAGCTAGTATCGATCAGACTCAGAGATAATATTATCATCAGGCTCCACCGCCAATCCCTATCTCTAGATGCAGACACCACTACTGAATGACTTACAATCTACATAAATCCCACTCAAAACTACCAGTGCATACTAAAACATAAAGAAAACAAAGTGCCGATATTCGGCCAATCACAAAGGTATACAGCTCAAAACCCTTTAGATAGGATACCAGCGGTCAGGGGGCATACAACTCACAAAATATATGTAATTTACTGTCAGTGGAATAAAACTCCAGATAAATTAGCACATCCCTGAAACACCAGTGCATACTGCCTCAGAACACCTCACACGTAACAATTAAAGACCAATCCAACAAAAATCATAAAATGACAGACATGCTTAACAAAGGCATGTCAGATTAAAGAGCTATTTGCATAGGATATCCTTCGGTCAGTAGATAAGCCACAAAATTTAAGCAACCAAATACTGTCAAAATCTATAAAAAACAAAAAGAAAATGAGTACCCTGAGGCCATTGACCAAGTACCTTTAAATGAGCAGTATACCCCTTATACACTAACCACAAGTAAGACATGTACAAAAACTATACAGAGATACCAAAACCGGTGAAATAACCTAAACCACCTCAAACTGTTGTCAACAACAGTATATCAACTATATAGGAAGGTGAACCAGCTCACATCAGTAACGGTGATAGCAATGTCACAGAGCATCCCACATCCTAATGAAACCCCAAAGGATAAAATCTATAGAGAAACCACTGAGATATTGGAGTTCAGGAGGCCATAAGGTAGACATACCCCAATCGGCCCCATTGTATCAGACTTCGAGCACGATAAACCCCCCGAGCACCTCAAACAAGGTATCTAATTATAAAATCAGTGTTGTGACATGTGTGTTAAAAGTTGCAAAGTTTACCAGTAAAAAACCATAAGGATAAAAACAAAGATTGGCACAATAGGAACTGTCAAAAGACAAACAAAACAAAAAATATAAAATAATCTAAAACATAAAACATAACACAGAGAGGAACCCCATGTCAACTAGACAAGTATAGGAGGACCCCTGGAGACAAGGCCCATAATGCACGAGCAGTTAACCTAATAGGGTTAGCAGGAAAAAATACAAAAACAAAAACAGAGAAAGACAAAAGACATATCCTCCAGCAATGGAACATGGACTCTCCAGAAGAGTGGGACCCTGAAGACCATGGCCCACCAGAGGTCAAAATTTCTGTGCTCTCAAGGCTCATATCACTCTCATCAAACTACCTGTAGCATCCCCAATGGGAGACTACGGAGAGAGAGTGTGTATGTAGCTTGATGGATCATGAACTCTCATGGAAATAAACAGTGAACACCCAAATGTGTTCATAAATAACATTGACATCCAGTGTGTGTGTTGAGACCCCTGGGGTGCAAAGTGCCAAGTTCATATATCCATCTTGATTCTTTGCGTAGCAACATGTTGTCTCTGTCTCCTCCCCTTCTTGGAATAGGTACGTGATCAATGAGTCTAAACCTCAAGTCTTTGACTGAGTGCCCTGCTTCCAAGAAGTGTCTAGCCACCGGCTGGTCTGCCTTGCCGCTTCGTATGGCTAAGCGGATACTTGACCTATGGTTGGCCATCCTTGTTCTGGCATCATCTGTTGTTTTGCCTATATAAAATTTGCCACAAGGGCAATTCAGGAGATATATTACAAATTGAGTAGTGAAAGTTAGAAAATACTTGATTTCATATGATCTATTGCTTTCTAGGTGGCAAAAATGTGTACCAGTCAGCATCCCACTGCAAGTCACACAACTAATGCATTGGTAGCAACCTTTCTTTTTAGTTTTAAGCCATGTATGTGTACCTTCAGGATTGACATCAGCTTTAACCAGATGATCTCTAAGATTTCTTTCCCGCCTGAAACCCATCCTGGGTGCTCTCCAATTCTTGAATAGTAAAGTGTGGTCAGCTTCAACTAATTTCCATACATCTTTAATGCTCCTTGTTAGTGGAATCACATCAGGAGAATATGTGGTCACAAAAGTAAGTTAATTTCCCGATTTGAGAGGGATATTAGCTGGTTGCTCCACAGGTTGCAGTGCTTGGGTTCTCATATCTGTCAGGGCTCCTCGCCTATATCCCCTCTCCACAAAACGTTGTGTCATTTCCAGTAGCTGTTGTTCACATAGATCTTCATTGGTGTTGTTTCTTATCACCCGTTGAAATTGTGCCTTGGGAGGAGGAAAGACTAGCCCTCAGGTCGTTGAAAGAAGACACCTCAATTGTGTTACTGATGTGAGCTGGTTCACCTTCCTATATAGTTGATATACTGTTGTTGACAACAGTTTGAGGTGGTTTAGGTTATTTCACCGGTTTTGGTATCTCTGTATAGTTTTTGTACATGTCTTACTTGTGGTCAGTGTATAAGGGGTATACTGCTCATTTAAAGGTACTTGGTCTATGGCCTCAGGGTACTCATTTTCTTTTTGTTTTTTATAGATTTTGACAGTATTTGGTTGCTTAAATTTTGTGGCTTATTTACTGCCCGAAGGATATCCTATGCAAATAGCTCTTTAATCTGACATGCCTTTGTTAAGCATGTCTGTCATTTTATGATTTTTGTTGGATTGGTCTTTAATTGTTACGTGTGAGGTGTTCTGAGGCAGTATGCACTGGTGTTTCAGGGATGTGCTAATTTATCTGGAGTTTTATTCCACTGACAGTAAGTTACATATATTTTGTGAGTTGTATGCCCCCTGACCGCTGGTATCCTATCTAAAGGGTTTTGAGCTGAGACACGCCTTGTATACCTTTGTGATTGGCCGAATATCGGCACTTTGTTTTCTTTATGTTTTAGTATGCACTGGTAGTTTTGAGTGGGATTTATGTAGATTTTAAGTCATTCAGTAGTGGTGTCTGCATCTAGAGATAGGGATTGGCGGTGGAGCCTGATGATAATATTATCTCTGAGTCTGATTGATACTAGCTCCGAATGTGACCGGAGGATAGAGAGTGACAGGGCATGGTCACGCTGAATGATCCTAAGTATTGGGCATATGGTCCATCTGGGTTGGACTCTGAGGTAATAAATACAGGCTGAGTGTTACTTCATGCAGTAACATTGTTTAATGTGAGCTTGTCTTTACTTTAATGCCGTTGACAGTGAATGGCGTTTCTTTGACAGGTTGAATGTGCTTTGGGGACCATACGCCCACTGACCGATTGCATCCTATCAGAAAAGATTTTTAGCTAAGACACGCCTTTTTCCATTTCATTGATTGGCCGAATATCGGCATTTTGCTTTTCTGTTTCTGAAGTTAATAATATGCACGGTTTTGGTGAGTATGATAGGTCTAAAGTTTATTGTTATTTTGCAGCACTTATGTTTATTACTAATAGATAGCGATAGATATGAGATTGGGGCTCGTTCAGAGCATAGGGAGTGACTATGCGGTACAATACAGAATGATCTGAGACTATGGTTATACAGTCCATTAAAGAATCTCAGCAAAAAAAGCGATGGCCGTGGAATTTAGTTGTATAATTCAGACGCAGTATCTTACTTTGGCGCTGACGGGTAATAGCCTAAGGTGTCCTTAGTGACCAGAAGCGTAATCCTTAGTTACAATATAATGACGTATCTGCTGTAGATGTCAGAAGGACTCTGATTGGTCGGATTTCGATCATCACTTTGTTTGCTGTCTTTCACGCTGTATTTAATTTCTCTTTAGCCGGTCTTGTTTGTATCAGACACGAGTGCGATTACCTCACTGTAGCGTTCCTTCAGGGCATGTTTTATTTTATATTTTATCCCGGTTGCACATTATTACTTATACTATGCAAATGTTAACACGTCTATTATTCATTTTGATTGGTCACAAAGAGGGGTGTGTTGGATATTTGGCAGCTATTGGTCAATCCTGTGGGGAGGGTGATTTGGAGCCTATTTAAAGGCTGTTTTTCACATTGTTAATTGGTCAGAGGAAGGGACTGTTGCTGTCCCGAAACGTCACTATTTTTTCATTAAACTTGATTATCACCGTTGGAATAAGTTCAGTGACTGCTTCCTTTCTTCATATCATTACTAATGACCACTAAAGCACCCTGACAGTTGCAAGGAGTTGGTGAGAGTGCCCTTACACCATCTTTCTGAGTATATATATATATATATATATATATATATATATATATAAATATGTGTATGTGTGTGTGTGTATATATATATATATATATATATATATATATACATGTGTATTTCTGAGTTTATATATATATAAACACATATATTACACATGTATACAATTGTAATAAAAAATATTCAACTCCTTTGCAAATCAGGTTTATTGTCAAAGTTTATAGATTTTAAGCTGTTTGCAATGAACAAAACAAACAAAAGTAATTGAAATAGCTCAACAAGTGGTTTCCCCAAATTCAACTGAAAATGCAACTTTTAATGACTTCTGCAGTTTCATTCATGGCCAGCATCTTTAGTACTTGGTAGAGCACCCTTCTGCTGTTATGACCTGCTGCAAACATAGCCAGACACCAGCTTCTGGCAGCATTCCTGAGAAATCTTAGCCCATTCCTCATGAGCAATGGCCTCTGGTTCAGTAATAATATTGGGTTTGTGTGCTGCAACCACCTTCTTCAAATCCCCCCAGAGATTTTGTATGGGGTTCAAGTCAGATGACTGTGATGGTCACTGTAGAATCTTCCAGGACTTCTTCTGCAACCAAGCCTTGAAGGAATTTGTAATCTGGTTTTCACTATATTAAAGGGACAGTCAACACCAAAATTGTTATTGTTTAAAAAGATAGATAATGCCTTTACTACCCATTCACCAGCTTTGCACAGCCAACATTGTTATATTAATATACTTTATAACATTTAAACCTCTACATTTCTGCCAGTTTCTAAGCCACTACTGACAGCCTCTTATCACATGCTTTAAATTAGCTTTTCACAAAAAGAGACTGCTAATGCATGTGTGCCATATAGATAACATTGTGCTCTCTCCTGTGGAGTTGTGCATGACACTGCACTAATTGGCTATAATGCAAGTCAAGAGAAAATAAATAAATAGCCAGGTGATCAGGGGGCTGTCAAAAGAGGCATAGATACACGGTAATCACAGAGATAAAAAGTATATTAATATAACTATGCTAGCTTTGCAAAACTGGGGAATGGGTAATAAAGGTCATACATGTAAGTAGAATTATTGTATATAACAATGCTAATTATTTTAGAAACAGAAAGAAAATATATTTTACAGTAGAGAAGGGATTGATTGAGAATGTGATAATTTTGCTTTACAAATGTTGTAATTTTTATATTAATACACGATCTCAGAATAAGAGATTGCTTCCAGCATTTCATACATTATTAATAACCGCATATCATATAACAGGCACAACAGAATTCTTAACTCTTCCACATGGAATGGCTTCTCAGCAGAAATAGTGGAACTAGCAGAGACTGATAATATAATAAAAAAATAGAATAAGCCTAAAGCTAGCCTTGATACATACAGTACAATTAATACATTCATAGTGATGTAGCCTGAAATATTATATTTTTGTATTAGTAAGCAGATAGGACCCATTTATGAAGTTGTAAAAGCACTTTTGAGACATCAATGTTTCCACTTGAGTGTTATATGCGAAACCTTATATATGAGTTTATAAAATGGTATATTTGTGATTTTATTTGTGATCTTTCAATAATATCACAAATAAATAATAAAGTAAGGTGTTTTTGAATGTCTACCTTACACCTGTTTGGCACAGCCAAATAAACTAAGCTATAATTAAGCTTTTGGCTTCTGTTTTGCTTCCCTGTTCTTCTGGATATCGATGTTGACTGAGCGGTTGGGAATACTGCTATTGCTATCAGAAGCCTTAAGTCCTGTCCAAAGCTGATTGGTGCAGCCTGCTTCCAACCATCGCTTACCGCAGGATCTGACGCCACGCATGGTACATACTGACGTCAGAGAGGTCCTGGAACTATCAAGGAGGGTGGTATGTCCAACGAGGACCCTGACTGCTCACTGCGGACATTTCCTGCGGATGAGACTGGAGAGTTTACTAGCCAGACCAGGATCATAAACAGAAGTTACCCACTTTATCGTACACTAGTCGTACTAGACAGACACAGAGAGGGGGAATTAAAGGACTCCCTATAAATATACTCTCTACCATTGTCAAACACCTGCACCCAGCTAAGGGGATAAGATAAGTACTGACACTTACCAACCTTACAATTGGGACTCAGCCTTGCATAAGAAGTCCTTGACTTGATACTCATCTTTTTAAACTTTTCTTAAAAGGACTCTCTCAATTATAAACACCATCATATATGTAAATCACTCAAGTAGTTGTACTTTGGTCTTTTTTGAAGATTTTATTGAGGAGAACTATTATTATTGTAAATTGCATATCAGTTTTTTGTTGTTTAATATATATATATATATATATATATATATATATATATATATCTATATCTATCTATCTATCTATCTATCTATCTATCTATCTATCTATCTATCTATCTATCTATATATATATATATATATATATATACACACACACACATACACATTCAATTCATCTGGTCCACCATATTCTCAATAGCCAAACCAAAAGATAAAGATACATAACAGGGTTGGGAAAACACAGGTTTCATTTCTCAAATACCAAAAAGCTATTTGATTTTGTTTCTGGTCAGCAACAACTGACTGGCCATTTCTGCAAATATACACAGAAATGGATTTATAGAATGAGAAGATCAAAAATAAAAACAACCATATATTAGGGAGAAGTACCATTCTTCAGTATTTAGAAAGGGAAAGGGGACTAAGATTTTATTCTTAAAAATTTGCTGGCATGGATTAAAATATCACACTGACCTTAGCTTGAGCTGATCTCACTCAATTCTCTAAAAAATAGGAATTCCAGGTAAGTGGTGAGTTGTTTCCCATAGAAACTAGTGAAGCTTTTTTTTTTTATTAAAAAAGGAATTTACAAGGGAGAGTACATTTAACAGGGCGAACCTGGCAGTAATAATTTCTTTAAGCAATTTAACATACATGTCTTTTTCTATAAACATGTTGCATATTTTGAGATAAATACACATCTAAAGGGGTAAAAATATACAGAAACCTGAAAGAAAACATTAGACACACCCAAGGAACACCTTGGTCAAAAAGTAATAATAAGTAATAATTTTTTTAAATCACCATTTAAGTCTATAGGGCCGATTTATCAATGTCTGGCGGACATGATACGTTGTAGCGTATCATGTCTGCCAGACATCGCTGAATGCCGACTTCATACACTGTCGGCATATATCATTGCACAAGAAGTTCTAGTAAACTGCTTGCACAATCCCACCCTCTACAGATTCGCAGCCAATCGGCCACTAGCAGGGGGTGTCAATCAACCCGATCGTATTCAATCGGGCTGATTGCTGTCTGCGGCTCAGAGACAGAGGACCAGTTAAGGAGGCAGCAGTCTTTAGACCGCTGCATCAGGGGCCATTCGACCCTTGATAAATTGGCCCCTTAGGCTCATTAAACTCTATTTTGGCTCAGTAGATTGTTTTATAGGAATCACTTCCTGGCAGCAGCATGCTATAGGCTTTCATAGAGGATAGCTTTCTTTAGGTATATCAGTCTGATTTTCTTTCAAAAGAAAAGTTCAGTTTCAAAAAAACTAGGCATTCCTCCCCTGAACAAGGAACATGTCAACCCTAAACAATTTTTTTTTTTTTTGCCTTCTGAAGGCCTCGTCAGTTTGGTGCAGCTAAATCCCTATTTTCACACTGGACAGTGATTCTATGTTTGGTTCCCCCATCACCCTTAGGTAGACATTTCCAAAGATGATGATATCTTTACTGCTTCTATCTATTTGTGTATGCACACACAATATCATTTTTAAAATGCTTATTTTAGACTAGACTACGAGTGTAGTTCTAACAGTTAAAAAGTGCAATAAGGGGTTTATTGTGCCTCTTTGTGCACATCGGAAGTAGCTTGTGTATTGCAAGTTGAAAGTGAATACATTCACTCGAGTGCAATTTAATTTTTATATATATAAAAATATATATATCTACAGCTATATATTTATATGAATATATAAATTCATATATAGAAGATACATTTATATATATATGCAGCGATATATATATAAATATATATAAATATATATACTGTATATATATATATATATATATATATATATATATATATATATATATATATATATATATATATATATATACAGGGAGTGCAGAATTATTAGGCAAATGAGTATTTTGACCACATCATCCTCTTTATGCATGTTGTCTTACTCCAAGCTGTATAGGCTCGAAACCCTACTACCAATTAAGCATATTAGGTGATGTGCATCTCTGTAATGAGAAGGGGTGTGGTCTAATGACATCAACACCCTATATCAGGTGTGCATAATTATTAGGCAACTTCCTTTCCTTTGAAAAAATGGGTCAAAAGAAGGACTTGACAGGCACAGAAAAGTCAAAAATAGTGAGATATCTTGCAGAGGGATGCAGCACTCTTAAAATTGCAAAGCTTCTGAAGCGTGATCATCGAACAATCAAGCGTTTCATTCAAAATAGTCAACAGGGTCGCAAGAAGCGTGTGGAAAAACCAAGGTGCAAAATAACTGCCCATGAACTGAGAAAAGTCAAGCGTGCAGCTGCCAAGATGCCACTTGCCACCAGTTTGGCCATATTTCAGAGCTGCAACATCACTGGAGTGCCCAAAAGCACAAGGTGTGCAATACTCAGAGACATGGCCAAGGTAAGAAAGGCTGAAAGACGACCACCACTGAACAAGACACACAATCTGAAACGTCAAGACTGGGCCAAGAAATATCTCAAGACTGATTTTTCTAAGGTTTTATGGACTGATGAAATGAGAGTGAGTCTTGATGGGCCAGATGGATGGGCCCGTGGCTGGATTAGTAAAGGGCAGAGAGCTCCAGTCTGACTCAGACGCCAGCAAGTTGGAGGTGGAGTACTGGTTTGGGCTGGTATCATCAAAGATGAGCTTGTGGGGCCAAGCTCAACTCCTAGTCCTACTGCCAGTTTCTGGAAGACACCTTCTTCAAACAGTGGTACAGGAAGAAGTCTGCATCCTTCAAGAAAAACATGATTTTCATGCAGGACAATGCTCCATCACACGCGTCCAAGTACTCCACAGCGTGGCTGGCAAGAAAGGGTATAAAAGAAGAAAATATAATGACATGGCCTCCTTGTTCACCTGATCTGAACCCCATTGAGAACCTGTGGTCCATCATCAAATGTGAGATTTACAAGGAGGGGAAACAGTACACCTCTCTGAACAGTGTCTGGGAGGCTATGGTTGCTGCTGCACGTAATGTTGATGGTGAACAGATTAAAACACTGACAGAATCCATGGATGGCAGGCTTTTGAGTGTCCTTGCAAAGAAAGGTGGCTATATTGGTCACTGATTTGTTTTTGTTTTTTTTTTGAATGTCAGAAATGTATATTTGTGAATGTTGAGATGTTATATTGGTTCCAAAACTATTCAGCTTTGATATTAATGAGTTTTTTGGGTTCATTGAGAACATGGTTGTTGTTCAATAATAAAATTAGTCCTCAAAAATACAACTTGCCTACTTATTCTGCACTCCCTGTATATATATATATATATATATATATATATATATATATATATATATATATATATATACAGTGTTCAGCATAAATAAGTACACGCAAATAAGTCAATGGAAGTTAACACCTCAACAGGAGCATCTTTTGGTGAGAAGAGTTGAAGAAATTTGCAATGAAAGTTCACTGCAAGTAGAAAGCAAACTGGGGTGATTGTTTCCTGTGACACAATTCAGCATACACTGCAGAGGAATGGCATTCATGGGTGTCGTCCACGAAGGAAGCCTCTCCTAAAGCCCATGCACAAAAAAGCCTGCTAGAATTTGCCAGGACACATGCTAAAAAAGAAGACTACTGGGACTCTGTACTCTGAAGTGATGAGACGAAGATAAATCTTTTTGGAACTGATGGCTTCAAAACTGAATGGCATTGCAAAGGTGAGGAGTAAAATGAAAAATGCACTGTGCCTACAGTGAAACATGGTGGTGGCACTGTCCTTCTGTGGGACTGCATTAGTGCTGCTGGTCTCTGGGAGCTGCATTTCATTGATGGTATCATGAATTCACAGTTGTACTGCTCTATATTGAAAGAGAACATGCTACCATTACTCCGTGCCATTGGTCGTCGTGCAGTTTTCCAACATTAAAATGATCCAAAACACACATCTAAGGCAACTGTTGCATTTCTGAAGAAGAACAGGGAGAAAGCGATGCAGTGGCCAAGGATGTCTCCTGATCTGAACCCAATCAAACACCTATGGGGAATTCTGAAGAGAAAAGTTAAACATCACTCTCCATCCAGCATCCAGGCTCTAAAAGAGGTCATTCTTGAAGAATGGAAAAAGATAGATGTTGCAATATGTTGAAAACTTGTTCATTTCATGCCTAGAAGACTTGTTGCTGTCCTTACAAATCATGGAAATCATAAAAAAAATACTAGATGTAGTAGTTTATGTTGTGTGGTGTATTCATTTGTGCATCACCTACTTTGAGTAAACTTGAAGATTTTGTAATCTAAGTTATATTATTAACCTTACTTTCATGTTTAAGAGCTAAACAAATGTTCTATAAAACTCAGTTTTGTCAAAATTCTGTAAATTGTTCTTGGGTTCATTGAGATATTGATTAAAATCTTACTTTTCAAAAGGGGTGTACTCATTTATGCTGAGCACTATAATATATATATATATATATATATATATATATATATATATATATATATATATATATATATACATATATACAGGTAGCCCTCAGTTTACGCCGGGGTTAAGTTCCAGAAGGAATGGTTGTAAATCGAAACCGTTGTAAATTGAAACCCAGTTTATAATGTAAGTCAATGGGAAGTGAGGGAGATAGGTTCCAGGCCCCTCTCAAAATTGTTATAAGCAACACCTAATACATTATTTTTAAAGATTTGAAATGAAGACTTTAAATTCTAGACAGCATTATAAACCTAATAAAATAACCACACAACACAGAATATATAATTAAACTAAGTTAAATGAACAAAAACATTTGCTAAACAGCATTATAAACCTTATAAAATAATCACACAACACAGACTTCACTTGCATTTTTCTGTAAACAGTTCTTTCTATGTATTCCAACCTGGACTGAGTTATAGACAGGAAGATCTTGTTCCTTTGAAATCTGCTCGATAGCTCAGGTCTGGTTAAACTGATTAATTTCAGCTTGCTTGGCTTTGCTGCAACACAAGCGGACAGCTCCACCTACTGGCTATTTTAATAAATGCACTGCTTCTCAATGCTTTTCAATAGCAGTCACATGACTGGAAAAAAAAAGGTTGTTATTCTGAAACGGTGTAAATTGAACCGTTGTAAAACGAGGGCCACATGTATATATATATATATATATATATATTAATAATTATTATGACCCTAGGGAAGTCTCCCTATGGGTGATGGGGGAAACCAGACGTGGACTCCTTGCCCAGTGTGCTTAGAGGAATGTGGCTGCACCTCACTGACGAGGCCCATAGGAGGCCGAAACGATCGTCTGGGGTTGTTATGTTCCTTGTTCAGAGGAGAATTGCCTGGTATTTCGGGGCTGGACTGACCTTACTTGGCGGGATCAGACTGATATATTTCAGGAAAGTTTTCTTCTGTGAAAAGCACACTGGTCTAAAAGAGGCTGCTTCCGGGTGGTAAATCGCCATAGAACAAGCCACTGAGCTGTTGTTCGTTCCTGGTAGAGCGCTTCTCTCTGTATGCAAATTATTATGACCCTAGGGAAGTCTCCCTATGGGTGATGGGGGAAACCAGACGTGGACTCCTTGCCCAGTGTGCTTAGAGGAATGTGGCTGCACCTCACTGACGAGGCCCATAGGAGGCCGAAACGATCGTCTGGGGTTGTCATGTTCCTTGTTCACAGGAGAATTGCCTGGTATTTCGGGGCTGGACTGACCTTACTTGGCGGGATCAGACTGATATATTTCAGGAAAGTTTTCTTCTGTGAAAAGCACACTGGTCTAAAAGAGGCTGCTTCCGGGTGGTAAATCGCCATAGAACAAGCCACTGAGCTGTTGTTCGTTCCTGGTAGAGCGCTTCTCTCTGTATGCAAATTATTATGACCCTAGGGAAGTCTCCCTATGGGTGATGGGGGAAACCAGACGTGGACTCCTTGCCCAGTGTGCTTAGAGGAATGTGGCTGCACTTCACTGACGAGGCCCATAGGAGGCCGAAACGATCGTCTGGGGTTGTCATGTTCCTTGTTCAGAGGAGAATTGCCTGGTATTTCGGGGCTGGACTGACCTTACTTCGCGGGATCAGACTGATATATTTCAGGAAAGTTTTCTTCTGTGAAAAGCACACTGGTCTAAAAGAGGCTGCTTCCGGGTGGTAAATCGCCATAGAACAAGCCACTGAGCTGTTGTTCGTTCCTGGTAGAGCGCTTCTCTCTGTATGCAAATATATATATATGTATATATATATATATATATATATATATAAATATTTTTTAAAATAAAGTAAAACGAGGGCCACATGTATATATATATATATATATATTAATAATTATTATGACCCTAGGGAAGTCTCCCTATGGGTGATGGGGGAAACCAGACGTGGACTCCTTGCCCAGTGTGCTTAGAGGAATGTGGCTGCACCTCACTGACGAGGCCCATAGGAGGCCGAAACGATCGTCTGGGGTTGTTATGTTCCTTGTTCAGAGGAGAATTGCCTGGTATTTCGGGGCTGGACTGACCTTACTTGGCGGGATCAGACTGATATATTTCAGGAAAGTTTTCTTCTGTGAAAAGCACACTGGTCTAAAAGAGGCTGCTTCCGGGTGGTAAATCGCCATAGAACAAGCCACTGAGCTGTTGTTCGTTCCTGGTAGAGCGCTTCTCTCTGTATGCAAATTATTATGACCCTAGGGAAGTCTCCCTATGGGTGATGGGGGAAACCAGACGTGGACTCCTTGCCCAGTGTGCTTAGAGGAATGTGGCTGCACCTCACTGACGAGGCCCATAGGAGGCCGAAACGATCGTCTGGGGTTGTCATGTTCCTTGTTCACAGGAGAATTGCCTGGTATTTCGGGGCTGGACTGACCTTACTTGGCGGGATCAGACTGATATATTTCAGGAAAGTTTTCTTCTGTGAAAAGCACACTGGTCTAAAAGAGGCTGCTTCCGGGTGGTAAATCGCCATAGAACAAGCCACTGAGCTGTTGTTCGTTCCTGGTAGAGCGCTTCTCTCTGTATGCAAATTATTATGACCCTAGGGAAGTCTCCCTATGGGTGATGGGGGAAACCAGACGTGGACTCCTTGCCCAGTGTGCTTAGAGGAATGTGGCTGCACCTCACTGACGAGGCCCATAGGAGGCCGAAACGATCGTCTGGGGTTGTCATGTTCCTTGTTCAGAGGAGAATTGCCTGGTATTTCCGGGCTGGACTGACCTTACTTGGCGGGATCAGACTGATATATTTCAGGAAAGTTTTCTTCTGTGAAAAGCACACTGGTCTAAAAGAGGCTGCTTCCGGGTGGTAAATCGCCATAGAACAAGCCACTGAGCTGTTGTTCGTTCCTGGTAGAGCGCTTCTCTCTGTATGCAAATTATTATGACCCTAGGGAAGTCTCCCTATGGGTGATGGGGGAAACCAGACGTGGACTCCTTGCCCAGTGTGCTTAGAGGAATGTGGCTGCACCTCACTGACGAGGCCCATAGGAGGCCGAAACGATCGTCTGGGGTTGTTATGTTCCTTGTTCAGAGGAGAATTGCCTGGTATTTCGGGGCTGGACTGACCTTACTTGGCGGGATCAGACTGATATATTTCAGGAAAGTTTTCTTCTGTGAAAAGCACACTGGTCTAAAAGAGGCTGCTTCCGGGTGGTAAATCGCCATAGAACAAGCCACTGAGCTGTTGTTCGTTCCTGGTAGAGCGCTTCTCTCTGTATGCAAATTATTATGACCCTAGGGAAGTCTCCCTATGGGTGATGGGGGAAACCAGACGTGGACTCCTTGCCCAGTGTGCTTAGAGGAATGTGGCTGCACTTCACTGACGAGGCCCATAGGAGGCCGAAACGATCGTCTGGGGTTGTCATGTTCCTTGTTCACAGGAGAATTGCCTGGTATTTCGGGGCTGGACTGACCTTACTTGGCGGGATCAGACTGATATATTTCAGGAAAGTTTTCTTCTGTGAAAAGCACACTGGTCTAAAAGAGGCTGCTTCCGGGTGGTAAATCGCCATAGAACAAGCCACTGAGCTGTTGTTCGTTCCTGGTAGAGCGCTTCTCTCTGTATGCAAATTATTATGACCCTAGGGAAGTCTCCCTATGGGTGATGGGGGAAACCAGACGTGGACTCCTTGCCCAGTGTGCTTAGAGGAATGTGGCTGCACCTCACTGACGAGGCCCATAGGAGGCCGAAACGATCGTCTGGGGTTGTCATGTTCCTTGTTCAGAGGAGAATTGCCTGGTATTTTGGGGCTGGACTGACCTTACTTGGCGGGATCAGACTGATATATTTCAGGAAAGTTTTCTTCTGTGAAAAGCACACTGGTCTAAAAGAGGCTGCTTCCAGGTGGTAAATCGCCATAGAACAAGCCACTGAGCTGTTGTTCGTTCCTGGTAGAGCGCTTCTCTCTGTATGCAAATTATTATGACCCTAGGGAAGTCTCCCTATGGGTGATGGGGGAAACCAGACGTGGACTCCTTGCCCAGTGTGCTTAGAGGAATGTGGCTGCACCTCACTGACGAGGCCCATAGGAGGCCGAAACGATCGTCTGGGGTTGTCATGTTCCTTGTTCAGAGGAGAATTGCCTGGTATTTCGGGGCTGGACTGACCTTACTTGGCGGGATCAGACTGATATATTTCAGGAAAGTTTTCTTCTGTGAAAAGCACACTGGTCTAAAAGAGGCTGCTTCCGGGTGGTAAATCGCCATAGAACAAGCCACTGAGCTGTTGTTCGTTCCTGGTAGAGCGCTTCTCTCTGTATGCAAATTATTATGACCCTAGGGAAGTCTCCCTATGGGTGATGGGGGAAACCAGACGTGGACTCCTTGCCCAGTGTGCTTAGAGGAATGTGGCTGCACCTCACTGACGAGGCCCATAGGAGGCCGAAACGATCGTCTGGGGTTGTCATGTTCCTTGTTCAGAGGAGAATTGCCTGGTATTTCCGGGCTGGACTGACCTTACTTGGCGGGATCAGACTGATATATTTCAGGAAAGTTTTCTTCTGTGAAAAGCACACTGGTCTAAAAGAGGCTGCTTCCGGGTGGTAAATCGCCATAGAACAAGCCACTGAGCTGTTGTTCGTTCCTGGTAGAGCGCTTCTCTCTGTATGCAAATTATTATGACCCTAGGGAAGTCTCCCTATGGGTGATGGGGGAAACCAGACGTGGACTCCTTGCCCAGTGTGCTTAGAGGAATGTGGCTGCACCTCACTGACGAGGCCCATAGGAGGCCGAAACGATCGTCTGGGGTTGTCATGTTCCTTGTTCACAGGAGAATTGCCTGGTATTTCGGGGCTGGACTGACCTTACTTGGCGGGATCAGACTGATATATTTCAGGAAAGTTTTCTTCTGTGAAAAGCACACTGGTCTAAAAGAGGCTGCTTCCGGGTGGTAAATCGCCATAGAACAAGCCACTGAGCTGTTGTTCGTTCCTGGCAGAGCGCTTCTCTCTGTATGCAAATATATATATATGTATATATATATATATATATATATATAAATATTTTTTAAAATATCTATCTAAGTAAAGAACAAAGGTATTTACATTAAAATACAAAGCAAAAAACATTTAATTTGTTTACAATATTTTATATGTCACAGCATTTGACTGGGAAGGGTTCTAAAGAGTATATACTGTATGTGTGTACATGTGTTTATATGTATGTCAAATTCATTTACACATATAAACACATATATAAATACAAACATACAAATATAACATAGTAACATAGGAGATGAGGCTGAAAGAAGACAGGAGTCCATCAAGTTCAACCTATACAGATCCTACATGATTTACAATAAAATCTCAAATTCTGCTTAACTAAAACCCATGAAAAATGTGACCAATTTAACACAAGCAATCATATCCATAAATCCTGTTTATAGTCAGAAATGTATCTAAGCCAATTTTAAATGTATCTAAGGTATTGTATTCACTACCTCCTTAGACAATGAGTTACACAATTTGATTATGGGGGGAAATAACGATTTATGTTGCTGGAGATTAAATCTCTGAATCTCTGAAAGTGTATCTAATAGAGTGTAATGGTAATGGTGCTTGATAACGTAGTGACTAATTCAATGTTACAAGAAATTTGTTACTATGTGTTTAGCTTTAATCTGTTAGTGTAAATGTGATATAAAGTAATGTTAGAATTGTGTAATATTAAATTGAACAACCAAGGACTGGCTGTATAGATACTATTCATAACATATACTATTCATACCAATTTATAAAGAAGACTTCAGCCCGATCATGGACCTCTTCAGCTCCCGCTTGGATGAAGACTTCAGTCGGATCATGGACATCTTCAGCCCCCCGCTTGGGCTTGGATCAAGACATCGGAGGCTCTTCTGGATCGATCAGTGAACCCGGCGTGGTGAAGACAAGGTAGGGAGATCTTCAGGGGCTTAGTGTTAGGTTTATTTAAGGGGGGTTTGGGTTAGATTAGGGGTATGTGGGTGGTGGGTTGTAATGTTGGGGGGGGGTATTGTATGGGTTTTTTTTACAGGCAAAAGAGCTGAATTCTTTGGGGCATGTCCCGCAAAGGGCCCTTTTCAGGGCTGGTAAGGTAAAAGAGCTTTTCTATTTTAATTTTAGAATAGGGTAGGGCATTTTTTTATTTTGGGGGTCTTTGTTATTTTATTAGGGGGCTTAGAGTAAGTGTAATTAGTTTAAAAATGTTGTAATATTTTTCTAATGTTTGTAAATATTTTTTTATTTTTTGTAACTTAGTTCTTTTTTATTTTTGTACTTTAGTTAGTTTATGTAATTTATTTATCTGTAGGTATTGTATTTAATTAATTTATTGATAGTGTAGTGTTAGGATTAATTGTAGATAATTGTAGGTATTTTATTTAATTTATTTATTGATAGTGTAGTGTTAGGTTTAATTGTAACTTAGGTTAGGATTTATTTTACAGGTAATTTTGTAATTATTTTAACTAGGTAGTTATTAAATAGTTATTAACTATTTAATAGCTATTGTACCTGGTTAAAATAAATACAAAGTTGCCTGTAAAATACATATTAATCCTAAAATAGCTACAATATAATTATAATTTATATTGTAGATATATTAGGGTTTATTTTACAGGTAAGTATTAAGCTTTAAATAGGAATAATTTAGGTGAGGTCCGGTCGGCAGATTAGGGGTTAATGCTTGAAGTTAGGTGGCGGCGATGTTAGGGAGGGAAGATTAGGGGTTAATACTATTTATTATAGGGTTATTGAGGCGGGAGTGAGGCGGATTAGGGGTTAATACATTCATTATAGTAGCGGTGAGGTCCGGTCGGCAGATTAGGGGTTAATAAGTGTAGGTAGGTGGCGGCGACCTTGGGGGCAGCCGATTAGGGGTTAATAAATATTATGTAGGTGTCGGCGGTATTAGGGGCAGCAGATTAGAGTACATAGGGATAACATAGGTGGCGGCGGTGTGCGGTCAGCAGATTAGGGGTTAAAAAATGATAATAGAGTGGCGGCGATGTGGGGGGACCTCGGTTTAGGGGTACATAGGTAGTTTATGGGTGTTAGTGTACTTTAGAGCACAGTAGTTAAGAGCTTTATGAACCGGCGTTAGCCCAGAAAGCTCTTAACTCCTGGCTTTTTTCTGCGACTGGAGTTTTGTCGTTAGATTTCTAACGCTCACTTCAGCCATGACTCTAAATACCAGCGTTAGAAAGATCCCATTGAAAAGATAGGATACGCAATTTACGTAAGGGGATCTGCGGTATGGAAAAGTCGCGGCTGGAAAGTGAGCGTTAGACCCTTTCCTGACTGACTCTAAATACCAGCGGGCGGTAAAAACCAGCGTTAGGAGCCTCTAACCCTGGTTTTGACGGCTACCGCCAAACTCTAAATCTAGGCGATAGGGAGGCTACTATCAAACTTAATTTCGATGAGCTCATCAGTGAGATTAAGTCTCTTACAGCAAAGTGGGACTATAGGGAAATCTCATGGTTAGGTAGGGTAGCGACTATCAAAATGTCCCTGCTACCCAAGGTCTTATATCTTTTCAGATGCTTGAATGTGCTGCATAAAACCCTACAAGCTATTCACCAGATATTTCTAAGATATGTGTGGAATGGCAAGATTCCGAGGGTAGCACACATGATCCTTCAGAGATACATTTAAAAAGGGGGAGTATACTTCCCTAATGTATTCCTCTACTATGAGGGGGCCAGATTGTCTAATATAGCTGGCTGGGGTCAGAGAGAAGAAAGACCTGGGTGGTACAGATTAGAAGAGTTGGCGGTGCAGGGAGACCTAACCTTAGATCAGATTATATGGGTCCCTAAACATAAATCCCTTGCCAAGATAGTTGATTATCCTGTAGTCCAATCAAAACTTAATGGTGTGGCATGACCTCCGACACCACAGCAAAATTGCACCTCACCCCTCCCCAGTCCAACATTTGAATGGTCTGTTATGGGGTTTCCCAAACATCCATATAGATCACTGGATGAAATATGAGATTATTCAAGTACAAAACTTATATGTGAATAAAAGATTATATACAGCAACACAAATTTCCCTACTCCAAGAAAATTGCCCACCCTGGCTCCAGTTTGAGGCAGGTAGAATCATCGGTCTCCTCAGATCTTGGAAAATCCCAAAGTGTAGCCTGAGAGAGCATACTAAATGGGAGAAGCAGTGGATTACTGGAAGGGGAATGAGAAGACCCCTCTCGTTCCATTATAGAGCACTTTTAACTGAGCATTCTACAGGAGCCCCGTGGCAGATCAAAGCATGGTCACAGGAACTTTGTATTATAATATCTGAAAGGGATATCTCCATGGCACTTGAGCTCACCAAAAAAACACTGCATTGTGTAACTGTCTTTGAAGTATATATCAAGGTCTTGTTGAAGTGGCACAGAATGCCAGTGAGACTCTCTAGAATGTTCAACTCAGTCTCCCTGCAATGTTGGAGACAGTGTGGCCAACAAGGCACGGACATCCATATCTGGTGGTCATGCCCGAAGCTAACACCAATGTGGAGAGAGATAGAATCCCTCTTGCAGTTTATCAACATAAACTTGCCACTCTCTCCTCAGATTGCCTTATTTCACATGCTCGAGGAGCATCTCCCTGTCCCCACAAAGAGAATGGTAATCTATGTGATGGCAGCAGTTAAACTAAGCATAACCAGATCATGGAAACAAACTGAACCCCCTTCCATCACTACAATCTGCGAGTTAATAAATCATTTTGCTACAATGGAGCAACATGTACACAGACTCCAGGACTCCATGGACCTCTATTGGGCGGTCTAGAGTGACTGGTTTCAGCTCTAACTTGACTATAGCTATCCCCACACCTCACACTTCCCACCATGTATGTTCTCTTTCTCCTTTATTTTTCCCTTTCCCATATCTGGAGCTCTGCTCTAAACTGGACTTCACATTAACCTAGAAGTTTTGAAACACATAGCACTTAATAACAAACTCTTTCATGGTCCACAGTATTTTCACTTTGATGTCTTAGACTAATATATACACCAGACAGATGTTTCCTTATTCAAGTTTCGAAAAAATTGATAAAATGTTACTTGAGGTTTGATTTAAACTCGACAAACAGGAAAATGCTTGTGAGATGGAGATATTTCTGTTTAGGTTTTTTATTCGCAGTTTCCTGTTTTACATAGACTCTCCAGTTGTTATAGAGTACTGTAAGCATTATTTGTTTGCATTACTGTGTTGTAACCATTTTACCTCAATAAAACATAATTAAAAAAAAAAAATTAAAAAAAATTGCTTCTATTATCTAATTTGCTCTATTCTTTTGTTATCTTTTTTTGAAGAAAAAAAAATGCACATGGGGGACCCAATCACATGGGGCATCTATGTGCAACTAGCAATCAGCAGATAATGAGCCTATCTAGATATGCTTTTAGGCAAAGGATATCAAGAAAATGAAGCAATTTATATTATAGAAGTGCATTTTTAAATGGTTTAAAAATGGCATGTTTAGTATAAATCATGAAAGAAAAAAATTTGGTTTCATGTCTGTTTAATGAAATCTATTTATTTACAAATTTCATTTTTCATTTTAGAAACATTTGTCAAATTACTACTATTTTGCATTTTTCTTTGTTCTCGTGCAATCTTGTGTGCTCATAAAGATTTTTTACATTTATTTTTCACCATGGCTAGTTTTTCATGATTGGTGGCAAAATTTTATCCACGAATAAACAAGCTCAAAAATGATTTTTAAACAAAACTGGGTATGTTTAAAAGCATACATTAATGCTTAACATATAAATATATGAATAGAAAGAAAAAAAATTGGTAATAAGAAATTATTATAAAGATGATTATACTTACCTTATAGATATATGAATCCTGAAAGTTAAAATTTTACTAGCTGTAAAAACAAGTGTCTAAAGCACCTTACAGTAGGGTACGAATGATATTTATTACAACATAATGACTAAAAACATATAAACCAAATAAACAATGTAAAACAATATAAAAAAGTTTAAAAACAATGTGCTAAAATCAACTTCTGCAGTAAATTAGCACTGTACATATATCACAAACATGGTATAAAATTGAATTGAATGAAGGTAAAAACAAAACCTGTCTAAGGTGCACCTTTAGAACAAAGTATCTTGAAAAAGAGTTCCAGTTTGGCTAGTAAAGCCACAAGGGAAAAACCCCCAAACAAAGATAGTCTCAAATGTGGGCGTGTTCCAAACGGTGATGTGTTTCTATAAGAGATGATGATAACCAGTGGGAAAAAAATATATCCAAAAAATCAAAACAGTCAAAACAATGTCTCAATAAAGAATGATGTCTCAATAAAGAATGATGTCTCAATAAAAAATGATGTCTCAAAAAATGAAAAAGAAAAAATGTAAAATGTGATCCAAATGTGAAAAAGTGATTCAAAAAACAAAAAAGGTAAATAATTTGTCCAAATAAGTGCTTAGTTGTGGATCCAAAATAAAATCTTTCTCTGAAGGAGCTGGTGTTCTTACGTGATGTTGTGTGTTATCGTGTGTGTAACCTTATAATCAGAAACGTAGAGATGAAGTGAGTGACGAGAAAAGAAGATCTGATTTATCCAATCAAATGTCAAATTTACACAAATGTGTGACTGGCCATCATGACATTTATCTCAAGCAGACTTTTGGGTTATTTTTGCTACATGCGAGTGTGTAAGATATCCCCTTGCAGGAGACATCATGGTATTGCTGCTGAGTATGGAGGACTCACCTCAAGATTATTAAAAGACAGGATAAAAGAACACTTGTTATCTATAGAGGCTGAGACACCTAAAACACTTTGCATTACATGGTAGCAATTTTGATCACTTTATTTTCCAAGGCATAGAACATGTCTCTCTAGGAGCAAGGGGTGGAGATAGATACCAGGCACGAAGTAAGAAAGAAATCTTTTGGATAAGCGATGTGAAACTCTTTATTGATAAGGACTAGAATAGTTGAGTATAAATGAAGGAGTGATCCTCATATATAAGCTGTTGGACTAGATTTAATGTATTTGATGGTTTTATACTTAATATCATTCTCTCCAATAATATTCTGCTTTTGAAATTTAGGTATCAAGATATTTCAGTATGGTAGGGGAGTTTGCATGGTGTTGAAAATTGTAGATGAATATATTTAAATGGCATTTAACTTATATACCAAGATTATGCATTTACATATCACCATTGCTAACATGAATATTTCCCACTTTATTGAAATTTGAATACGCTATCATGAAAATCTTGTATTTGTATAAGGTTGCTCTTTTCATTAACTTTTTTATATCACACAATTTTAAAATGAGTTTTCACCATAGTTGTTATAAATTGTTGTATGTATATATTTATGTTTATTAAGATACATAACGGTATGGAGGTAATGAATGGGTTAAATCTATGTGACCACAGATTGAATTCTGGTGATTGGTTGAATATACCTCCTTCTGTTCAGATTTAACAGCTGTGAGTGACGCTTGTTTCTCAGCTCTGATGAATTGCCCCTGAGGCAGGAAACGCGCCAGCTGTATTTTTCTGCTTAGCTGTGTCCTTTTTTCGATTTTAAATCTGATGAAATAAATGGAACTTTTTAATCATTAAAACCTCTCTCCTTGCTTATTTCGGTGAGATCGCTATAGTGTTTGGTGCTTTTGATATATATTTTCCCACTGGTTATCATCATCTCTTATAGAAACACATCACCGTTTGGAACACGCCCACATTTGAGACTATCTTTGTTTGGGGTTTTTTCACTTGTTTCTTCCCTTACTAGCCAAACTGGAACTCTTTTTCAAGATACTTTGTTCTAAAGGTGCACCTTAGACAGGTCTTTGTTTTTGCCTTCATTCAATTCAATTCAATTTTATACCATGTTTGTGATATATGTACAGTGCTAATTTACTGCAGAAGTTGATTTTAGCACATTGTTTTTATACTTTTTTATATTGTTTTACATTGTTTATTTGGTTTATATGTTTTTAGTCATTATCTTGCAATAAATATCATTCGTACCCTACTGTATGGCGCTTTAGACATTACATCTGCTATATTCCAGGTGAGTCTAGACACCTTTGTTTAGAGCGACTGCAGTATTTTCCTTAAGCGCTGTCTCTCACCACACCTGTCAGTTTAAATTTTTACTAGTATCCCTTTAAAGGGACAGTATACACTCATTTTCATATAACTGCATGTAATAGACACTACTATAAAGAGTTCGATGCACAGATACTATATAAATCCAGTATAAAACTGTTTAAAAACTTACTTATAAGCTCTCAGTTTAGCTCTGTTGAAAAGGTAGTTAGAAAGCCCACTGCAAGTGGGAAATAAGACACTCCACCTTCCCCCTTCTTTTGCATATGAAAAGACCCTTTACACAAACAGGAGCAAGCTGGAGAAGGTAGCTGATGGTATTCTCATAAAACTTTGGGGCTTGGTTAGGAGTCTGAAAACCAGAGCAATGCTATTTAAAAATAAGCAAAACTATACATTAAAAAAAACAAAAAACTGTATGGGCTATATAAATAGATCATCTACAAAACATTTATGCAAAGAAAAAATGAGTGTATAATGTCCCTTTAAGCTATAATAACATATCTTAAATAGAAAACATTGAAAATATCAAAATAGACATTATAATTGTTTCAAAGATGACGCAATTAAAATACTTACAAGTCTGCAGCAGTCTTTTAATGGAATGGTAATACTCTGGCTCCCTCCTTTTCAAATCGCTATATTTTCTAAGGCACTGACGTCTTGTTCGTTTGATATTAGAGACTCAATACATTCTGTGTAACATCTCGTAAATAATCTTATCCCTAAAATCTTGTTTCAAAGCTCAAACACCTCCGATTTTTTTAGGGAAATATCTATGCATAAAGTATACTAAAATTAGATTACGAGTTTTGCATTATGAGTGGCTCGCTAATAACTTGTACGTTATTTTCACTGCTCACCTTTCATAGCGCTGCTATTACAGGTTTGCAAAAAAACGACTTGTGCAGGTGATATGGTTGCATTGAGCTCCATACCTTACCCAAATACAAGCGGTGATTTGACGTGCTCGTGCACGATTTCCCCATAGACATCATGGGGAGAGCCGGCTAAAAAAAAGCTCCATAACGCAGCCTCCAATAGGATTGAGCATGCATTCTAAAGGCTGATTTGATCAGCCAATAGGATGAAAGCTCAATCCTATTGGCTGATTGCAACAGCCAATAGGATTTCCCCCCCTTAATTCCTATTGGCTGATAGAATTCTATCAGCCAATCGGAATGTAAGGGACGCCATCTTGGATGACATAATTTAAAGGGAACCTTCATTCTTCAGCAACCATTGTAAAAATAGGATGCACCACGCCGGATATCTTGAAAATAGACCCGCTCCACGCTGGATGGATGAAGATAGAAGATGCCATCTGGATGAAGACTTCTGCCGTCTGGATGAATACTTCTGCCCGCTTGGATGAAGACTTCTGCCGGCTTCGATGAGGACTTCTGCCGCCTAGATGAGGATTGATGTCCTGTCTTCCAAAACTGTAAGTGGATCATCGGGGATTAGTGTTAGGTTTTTTAAGGGTTTATTGGTTGGGTTTTATTTTTAGCTCAGGGTTTTGGGCAATGTAAAAAAGCTAGATGCCCTTTTAAGGGCAATGCCCATCCAAATGCCTTTTTCAGGGCAATGGGGAGCTTACGTTTATTTAGATAGGGTTTTATTTGGGGGGTTTGGTTGTGTGGATGGTGGGTTTTACTGTTGGGGGGGTTGTTTGTATTTTTTTTACAGGTAAAAGAGCTAATTTATTTAGGGCAATCCCCCGCAAAAGGCCCTTTTAAGGGCCATTAGCAGTTTAGTGTAGGCTAGGGTTTTTTTTATTTTGGAGGTGCTTTTTATTTTGATAGGGCTATTAGATGAGGAGTAATTCATTTTTATTTTTGATAATTTCTTTTTTTATTTTGTGTAATTTAGTGTTTTGTTTTTTTTAATTTAGATAATTGTATTTTGTTATTTTTATTTATTGTAATGAAAGGTGTTAGTGTAACTCAGGTTAGGGTTTATTTTACAGGTAACTTTGTATTTATTTTAACTAGGTAGATGGTAAATAGTTAATAAGTATTTACTAACTAATCTACCCAGTTAAAATAAATACAAACTTAGCTGTGAAATAAAAATAAAATCTAAGATAGCTACAATGTAACTATTAGTTATTTTGTAGCTATCTTAGGGTTTATTTTACAGGTAAGTATTTAGTTTTAAATAGGAATTATTTAGGTAATAATAGTAGGTTTTATTCAGATTTATTTTAATTATATTTAAGTTAGGGGATGTTAGGGTTAGGGGTTAATAGGTTTATTATAGCGGCGGAGTGGATGGACAGCAAATTAGGGGTTAATTATATTTAAATAGTGTTTTTGATGTGGGAGGGCGGTGGTTTAGGGGTTAATAATTTTATTATAGTGGCGACAATGTCGGGGAGCAGCGGAATAGGGGTTAATACATTTTTTAAGTGGCGCGATGTCCGGAGCGGCAGATTAGGGGTTAATAATTTTATTTTAGTATTTGCAATGCAGGAGGGCCTCGGTGTAGGGGTTAATAGGTAGTTTATGGGTGTTAGTGTACTTTTTAACAATTTAGTTATGAACTTTATGTTACAGCTTGGTAGCGTAAAACTTATAACTACTGACTTAGATGGCGGTATGGATCTTGTCATTTTAGGGTGTACCGCTCACTTTTTGGCCTCACAGCAAAACTCGGAATACCGGCGCTATGGAAGTCCCATTGAATAATGACTTTTCTTAAAGTGCGGTACTGAAGTTGTGTGACAGCCAAAAAAGTGTGCGGTACAGCTATTCTGACAAGAATTGTAATAGCGGCGTTAGGGAAAATGGGTCATAACGATGTTTTTTTATCAACCAAAAATATATATATATTTTTAAGTACACTCAAGTTTGTAATGTACTAATCCATTTATCACAATTAATATCTATCATATGTTTGCATGAATAGTTTTAGCTAGTGTTATTTTCCTTCTAATGTTATTGTTGTTATCTATCTTTCAATGAATATCAGTAGTTTAAATGGGGGACATTAAGCTTAGTTTCATCTGTTTTTCATCTTCAACTTCTTATCTTGTCATTGAACACCAAAAAGAAACTTTATTGTTACATCATGTTATCTTCTGAGATGTATAATGTATAGTTAATGGACATGATTAAATACATTCTTCATAAGCTCTTCTTCCATATTGGACCACAAGTCGCACCTTCTATTCTCGTTTTGTAATAGATGTTTACTCTAAAGTATTTAATACAATATTACAAATGTGTTGGGAAATGAAAAGACTTATGCATTAAAAAGTATATATATATAGTTTTAATTTTTAAAAATGTTTCATTTATGAAAATTAGCTATTCTATGGGCTCGATGATTGAAAGCTCTCTGGGCTGGCGTGATTATTAAAGAATGCTCGCCAGTCCTTCTATTTCCCTTGTGAAATGATCTAAAGCCATTTTTTACCCTGAAAACAGGGTGTCTCGCTAAGGGGCGTATACTGCATTTTCATATGAAATGTGCACAACAAAATTTGTATTTTAATCATTATACAAAACAAATATTTGAATAATTCACACAAAAATAAGCGGGGAAAAATTGTATTGTTAAGGTGCATTACAAATCGTAACAAAATTCTTCACCAAAAATCGTATGTTAACAAAAACATAAAATTAGTATCTAATTTACACAGGAATAAATCAAATTAAATATTCACAGCGTAAATTGTAATTGTAGTACACTGAATGTGCAAAAATCAAACAGAAATTTGAATTTATAAATACAAAATGTAAAGCGTAATTGTTGTTTTTTTGTAAAATGGGCTGAACATGGGCGTTCCATGGGCGTATATGAAAATGTCTCACTAATCCCAGCGTAATTCTATAAAGATTTTCGCACTGCAGATATCACAGTTTTTTCTCGCCAACTAAAAGGTGGCGAGCTTTTGTCAAAACAATACGAACACTTATAACCCCAATAGAAAAACAAATGCATACGAACATATAGGCGAATGTAAGATGCTATAAGCAGAAAGCAGCGTAATGTGAGTTATATTGGCTGCAGGATTTTAATTTTAAAGTGCTCCCCCTGCTCTCTGCTAACTTCGCACTAAGGAGCGAAGTTTCCCTATCCAGCGAGCTCCATTACTTTTAGTAGGAGCCATCTCGCAACTCGCAGGGACTGCCCTTTTTTTACGATCATTGCACCGGGGCAGCCCGGCGAGTGTCAGAGAGAAAAATAAGGTTTGAACTGGCGAACAATATATCATCGAGCCCTATGTAATAATGTAATAAAGTATATGTAATAATACTATATTTTTTATTGAACTTTGAACAAATAAAAAATCGACTTTTAATAATTCAATAAATATTCAGTTGTCAAAATAATTTTCAGAAACCCTGTCCCTAGTTGCAATTCTACGGCTGTTTGGAACTTTAATACAAATGACATCAGGGAATTCTTCCTTGTGTATTGGTGTTTCATCTTCAATCTCACATCCTCTCCTAATGGCTATGTTATGCAGTATACATCAAACCAAGATAATTTTGGCCACTTTCTCTAGTGCATACTGCATCACACCTTCTGAGCGATCTAGACAATGAAATCACATTTTTAATAAGCCAAATGTCCTCTCAATTATGCCGCTTGTGCTTTTATGGGACTTGAGTATTCTGATATGGAGTAAGTAACCATTCTGATAATGAGTATCCTGCATCCACAGTAAGATAAAAAAAATATCTTAATTTGAGAGAAAAGTAAAAATTATACATTCAAGAATTAAAAAGAGCATAACGTGTTTTTTGACATTTAGTTCCAATATTTAATTAGATTGATTACCTTCTTAGCCATTGTTGAAAGGTTTATCTAGGTAATCTTAAAAGCAGCAAACAAAATAGGTTTATAGCTGCTGATTGGTTGCTAAATATATATAAAAGTTCTCTTTGGCTCAGTCATGTGTTCCTTTAGAAACATGTAGTGCATTGCTGTTCGTAAACAAAGGATAACAAGATAATGAAGCAAATATAACAATATAATTAAGAAGACTTTTTAAAAAAAATATTTATGTTAAGCAAAAATCATGTTCCATTTTTTATTTGTGGATGATGACATTTACAGACAAATGCTGACTTGCTATTTTACTTATATGCAACTAAAAAAAAATGTATACTTCAATAGATGTTTAAACAATCCCTACAAGGGTGCTGTCTGCATGAGCTTATACAATGGCAAATCAACTTTGTTAAAAAGTATTTTAATATAAACAAGTAGGCTATTAAAAACTGTGATAAAGAGATAATCTACGTCTACCTGGAAAGTAAAATATTTTTTTATTACATTGCCCCTTTTTCATTTTTTTTTTTTTTACATTACATATTTTAGAATAGAAAGTAATTTACAATTTTCAAATCAATTCGCGACAAAGTAGGCAAATTTAATTATTTTTTATTAATCCTTTTGTCGCAATAGCTTACCTAACAACCATCCCTCAGGCATCTCTCTGTTCTCAAATTTACGATACAATCCAGTCTGCCGAAGAATGTATTAGTCAAGACAAGACCAGTGTTCCCTCTAAGGACAGTTTTGTGTGCAGCCTAGCAGTGAAACAGTTAACAAGAGAACCATACCTTGCCATCTGCATTGTGCAGTGTTTGCTAATTGCAGGGTGTGGTTACCTAATTAACTGTTTCACTGCTAGGCCGTACACAAAACTGGCCTTAGAGGGAACACTGGACAAGACCCAGGAAAATTTGAACGTATGCTTATAATTTTCATATTGGGGTCACACACCATCTGGATATTTAAAGAGTGATAATGCTTTCTGTTCCTAAACACCTCTTTATGGGCATGTGATGGTCTAACAGCAATATGAGTACAGTTAATTGCACCAAGTACATTTGGCATCCCTGCCATCCTGTAGAAATTGGCCTTGACTGATTGCCACTCTTCTTGGGTAGATGGGAAACAAATTTAATGTGGAAATACAACCATCAATGTGTCAATTACCTTGTAAAGGTGACGGGAGAAAGCAGACTGACTAATTCTGATGATGACACTTGAAACCATCTGAAAAGAACCAGTTGTAAAAAATGTAATGCCACGAACAGCTTCAGCAGTCTGGGAATGGCCCGTGATCGCACGGTCATTGGCTCCAGATATTAGGAGATTTCGTTGTACAGAGTAATAATGGAATCTTTAGCTATCTGAAATCGTTGAACAATTTGTCTGTCAGAAAAGTCATGTAAACCCACTCTTGAGAGGAATTACTCTTGTTACACATCTTCTCCTTGCCTCTGTCATCATCCACAGGAGCTTCTTGAATCTGCCTTCTACTTTGAATTTGGATGAATCGAAGCATGAACAAATGAAGAGTGACTTCATCACTGACAACTTGACACTACTTTCACAATTTGTATCAAGTTCTACTTTGGCGTCAGTCTCGGACCGCCTATTGCTTTGTACTATGCTCACCACCTAAATGGTGGAGAGGGGTTTTGTGCAAATCCGAAGCGTAGAATGCTACGAGGGGGTAAGTTGATTGTTTAGTAATTATGAATAATTGCGAGTTCTTTGGCGAGTGAGGTCTTTTTTGTGGAAAAAAACAAGTCAGATTGAGTAGTAGTGGACAGGTACGCTTGCAAGTAAAAAAACTGCGGATTTATGCATGATTGACTGCTTAGTACATGTGAATTTTGATCCGTGCATGGATAAAGACGCAAAATTTTACACGTAAAGCAAACTGACTGCTTAGTACATAGAGATCTCTATCTCTCTCTGAAACTGCCATTAGTACGAACATGCACCATGACTGCAAGATCAGACCATGATTCCTCTAACAATGTGTCAGTATGCTCCACAATATGCCTAACACAAGCCCACCTGAAAACAGCCAATTTTTCTATGTAAGGGATCTGGGTGACAAATTATTAACCTTCTTAATAATAGAGTCTCCTACAACCAACATTTGCCTTGGGCCCAGGCTTGTATGCTCCTCTTCCATGCCTGAAGGACTGTTCACTATATTAGGCAGAACAGCCCTCTCTGACATTGCCATCCCTGAGCTTATATCCATAACATCTTCACTCAATCTGGTAAATCTATTGGGTGTACCAGCTCAGAACTGCCCTGTCTTTTATGCTTACTCCTACTTCCCCTTCTAATTGTAACCTAGCTACTTTCCTGAGTCTCCCCATCTTAATCTCCTCTATTCCCACTGATAGAACCATGAACATCCTGCTCTGTCATATCCATTTCCCTTTCAAGTGTCTGAATGTAATGCAGTTTTAAAATGTATTTCTTTAGTCCCCTAATATAATATGTGCTTATAAAGAAACAATATGCTCACAGTTGCCACAAAGATATGATCCCTGAAGTGGCTAATCCAGTGATGCAAACATATGGCAAGCAGCACACTGAGGCACCAATATTCAAAACATTAAAAGACTAACGGGAAAATGCTTTTTTAGAAAAGCTTTCATTCTATTCTTAAATGGACAGCCTTAGCGTAGTGCCGCCATGGATGAATATGTAAGAGGAGCGCTGCCCGAGATGCCCACCTAAGAAGCAGGTTTCAAGTTAGAGTACTAACTTTTGGTGTTTAGCGTTAGGGTTTTTTGTTTTTGTTTTTAAGCAAAAAAGCATAATCACTGATGACCTTTTCAGGGCATCTTTTTTTAGGATAGGGTTTTTTAAAGATAGTTTTTTAAGGGGGAGTTAGCTACTTTGGTTTTAGTATAGGGTGACTTTGATGCAAAAGAGATAATGACTTCAACTAGGGCACTGCCCGGCAAATGCCCTTTTCTGGGCAATTTTTAGAATAGGTTTTAGTGTTAGTATATTTTTTTTTTTAAGAGGACTTTAGTTTTAAGAAAAGCTTACTGGTTGTTTTTTTATTTTTAGTAATTTTTTATAATTGGTAATGGTAGTATTTTTATTTTGTGCAACTTATGGGGTCTTGTGTTAGGAGTCTTTGGAGGGTAAGCTGTTAGGGGGTTAAGTAGTGTAGGGGTAGTTTGTAATGGGTATTGGGGTTAGGGATAGTTTGGAGTGAGGTAATTGGTATTTAGGGGGTTAAAAGGTTAGGAGTAGTTTGCAGTGGGGGTATTGGCAGTTAGGAGGTTAATAGGTTAGGGGTAGTGTGTGATGGGGTATTGGCAGTAAGGGGGTTAAGTAGTGTAGGGATAGTTTGCAGTGGGGTATTTGTGGTTAGGGGGTTAAAAAGTTTAGGGATAGTTTACAGTGGGATATTGGCAGTTAGGGAGTTACGTAGTGTAGGGATAGTTTGCAGTGGGATATGGTTAGGAAGTTAATTAGTGTATGGATAGTTTGGGTTGGAGGTTATGTTGATTTAGAGGTTAATAGGTATGTTTATTAGATTTGCTGATATAATTAAAAGGGATCCTTTAATTTACATTGTCAATGTAAGTGGCAATGTTGTTTGAAATATTTGTATATATATATATATATATATATATATATATATATATATATTTAATCCAGTATTATATAGATAAAGAGAAATGGTAGAGCTATATGAGATACCATTAAATAAAGTAGGGGATTTCAGCACTCAAAAATATATATAAAACCCATTTAATCCAATTCCTTGGAAATGTACGGCTGTAGGGTAGCACAGAATCCAAAAAATGAACTACACATGCACAGATTCAAACACATGCAACTAGTTTATTGCAAGAAGCTGCCAACACAGAAAATAAACAGCTTAAAATGCTTTTCATCTCTAAAATGCACCACTGCAGTGGATTTTTTTAAAAAGCACATACCTAGCAAAATGATATATTATCACACATATATTTGAACTAAATTGCTGCAAACAGACTGGTTTAGAACATGTGATCTGCAGATATTTAACTAATAGAATACAACAACAAATCTTGTATCAATTCCTCTATGATAGTAACAGAACAAAGTCCTTAATAAAGACCATATGAGTCCTTTGATGGAGGAAATCGGATGTTACACTTTAGTAGCAATTTGTATCACTTTGTAATCCAGCTGAAATAAACCTTTTGGCAAACATATGTTCGTTAATTAGGGTTAACCGAGGTGAAAACGTCCTCTATTGTTAACTTGAACTTGGCAATATTATTACTTGATAGCAGATAGAACATCTTACATTGGTGAAAAGCAGAAACAATATAGCAGACCTGTGTTAACGTACTGCAGCAAACATCCGGGAAAACAAAGTCACAGTATCATTGACGAACGGACCGGGACATGAGCCTCTGACATCCTTGTCTCACCTTTCACAACCGCGTCTCCCTGCTCACTGGGGACACAGATTAGCCGGTGTATGTTTTGCTTCTGTGTGTAAACCGTATCCAGGCGGTTTATTAGAACCACTCGATTACCGCAAGATCCAGGCTTGCTTCTTTAGTTTGGTTTTTTGAAATTCCCGGGCAGGCTTTGGCCAGCTGCTTCATTCACAGGTGCAGTGATAGCTGTTTTCAAGAAAGTCGACGTGCGTTTCGCCCCATAATGCTGAGCGAAACAGGGGCCTCGCCAGGACTGTCCATCTCCTCCTAATTACAGCCTTTATTGCAGATCCAATGAACTGGGAGGTAGCACTTCAGCCAATCAAATTCGCTATTTGCACGCACCCTCTTTTATTCTAAAGCTAAACATTCCTGTTTGTAGGTTCAATGATTATCTGTATTTTAAATTAGTACAAAAAGGTTTGCATTGAAAAGATGGAACATTTTCTATGTTTAGCAACCCCTATACAACAAACAACAAATTTGCATGTGAAAAAACCCTACGCACGTTGCAGCTCAATTAAACATTATTTCTTTGGTTACCATGTCTAGATGAATGTGCTTTACATAAATCCTATATTAACTTAAATTCTATAAATTTGAAATGACTTACAGGATAGCTACAAATGATTCTATGAAGGTGAGCTTTGACATAAACGATCCACAACTTTAAAAGCAAGCTGTATGAAAAATGAATATCATAATTAATGACCTATTTGTAAAGATTATTTAAAAGTTATTCAACTTCTCATTTATTTGATTTTTTCTCAAATTGCAGCAAAAAAAGAAAATTTTAACTTCTAAATACAAATCTCTATTTTAGAAAAGATGCATATTCTATCCTTTCATTTAGGCCTGACGGTGACACCGTATTCAGCATAAAGGTCCATCTTGCTTCCTTTTTTAACAAACAGTTATCCTCATCTCCACCTCTTCCATTTGTTATTCCTCTGTCAATCCCTATAAATTTTAAAGAAACAGTACTACTATTATGAACTTCCTTAAAGTGACGAGCCACACTTGTATCTCTCCCGTAGAGGATGTCATCCCTGTGCTCCTGTACCCTGTCCTTGAACAAACGTTTTGTTTTACCCACATAGAACAGGGGACAGGAGCACCCCAAGAGATAAACAACCCCCACTGAGTTACAGTTTGAAAAACATCTAATGGTATAATTTTTACCTCTATTGGCTGAAAATGTTTTACTTTTTTGCAAGTAGGGACAATAGACACAATGCCCACAAGGAAAGCTTCCTTTCACTTGTTTTTTAGTTAACCAGTTTGTATCTGGTTCAGACCGAGTAAACCTGCTTCTGACTAATTTATCTTTAAGATTAGGAGATTTTTTTGCGGTCAATAGGGGTCTACTTCCTACCTTATCAGCTATTTTGTCATCTAAGGTTAAAAAATGCCAATTTTGAGATAAAATATTTCTTATACTTTGCCATTGGCAATTAAATGTAGTAATGAATCTGATGTTATTCTCAGTTTTTGTTTCTTTTTGGTTATATAGGAGATCTTGACGGTTCAATTTACTTACTTTATTTAAGGTTTTTTTGACTAGGTTGTGAGAATAACCTCTTTCAATGAAACGTTTACACATTTTTTCTGCATGATAATTAAATTTAGTATTAGAAGAACAATTTATTTTTAATCTCAAGAGTTGGCCATATGGGATGCCTTTTTTCAAGGGCTCTGGATGCCCACTTGAGGCTTCCAACAGATTGTTTGTTGCCGTGTCTTTACGATAATTTTCAGTTGAGATACGGCTTCCTTCTTTTTTAATACAGATGTCTAAAAAGGGTAATTCCTTATTGCTATAGGAGTAAGTTAAAAAAATGTTACAATCATTTTTATTTAACTCAGAAACAAAATCATGTAGGCAGGTCAGGGGGCCATCCCAAAGGATAAAGATGTCATCCACAAATCTAATCCATAGGGACACATGGGAGTCAAACGTCTCACTATATTGATCAAAGACATCTAACTCCCATGCTCCCAAATGGAGACACGCATAAGTTGGCGCGCATACTGCACCCATAGCTGTCCCCCTGACCTGCCTATATACTGAGCCATCAAACTGAAAAACGTTGTTTTCAAGAATGAAATGAAGAAGTTTTATGACAAAGGCTGTATGCATGTTACTGTCTAAACCCCTACTTTCTAGAAAAAGTCTACAGGCACTAATTCCTTTCTCGTGTGGTATAGATGAATAAAGACTTTCTACGTCTAAAGAGACTAGGATAGTGTCAGGGGAAACAGTGAGGTCGTCTAACTTCCTCAAGAGGTCTGGAGTGTCTTTCACATATGAGGGAAGAGACAAAAGGAAGGGTCTCAGAAAGAAATCAACATATTGTCCAATGTGTTCACTGATGCCACCAATCCCAGACACAATAGGTCGCCCTGGGGGATGTGTCATATTTTTATGAATTTTAGGGATAATATAAAATGTTGGCATAACTGGACACACTGGATTCATAAATTTGAACTCGTCTGGAGAGATGAGACCTTCCATTTTGGCTTCTTGTAAAATTCTACTTAATTTTGATTTCATTTGGTTAATAGGATTTCTAGGGAGTTTCTCATATTGCAGTTTGTCTGATAACTGTCTTTTGACTTCGTTTAGATAGAAAGACTCGTCTAATAGAACCAAATTTCCGCCCTTGTCGGCTGGCTTAAAAATTACCCCTTTTGCAGAATTCAGCTCTTTTAAGGCTTGTCTCTGTTTAGCTGTTAGATTATCTGCCCATATCCAATCTTCTGGCAATTTATGAATTTGTTTTTCTACAGCTTTTACAAACAGTGACACAACTGGAACCTGTGCTATAGAGGGCATGAAAGTCGATTTCAGTTTCAAATTGGTTCTAAAAACAGAATTCAATCTGGTAGTGGATTCACTCTCTTCATTTTCTGTCAAGAAAGATGTTAGAATTTTTAAAGTCTCTTCATCTTTTTGTTGCTCAGTGCGCTGAGACATTGTATAATGTAGCACTATTTTTCTGGCAAACAAGTGAAGGTCTTTAATTAGATCAAATTTGTTTAATTTGTTTGTGGGACAAAAGGATAAACCTTTCTTTAATATTTCAATGTGAGTCAAATTCAAACTAAACGAAGAAAGATTAATTATCTGCAATTCATCTGTAGTTATATTTGGAACTAGTAACCCTGATAGGGTCGTCTGCGTGGTCTCCCTCTGCTCCTGTACCCTTGTCTCAAATTCTCTCCTCTCCCTCTCTGCTGTCGTTGGGGATATCTCCGCTCTACTAGGTTCAAATTTCTGTTCCCTCCACCTCTTCCTCCTACCCCCCCTCCTTCTTCTCCTCTTTGATCTGAACTCTGGGACCCTGGTGTTCCATCGTTTTTTGACGCCCTTTCTGAATCAGTTTCAATATCAGACATATCAGTACCTGAGTCATATGATCCTCTATCAAACTTATAAACATAAACCTTTTTATTAACATAATCCTCTTGATCTCTGTGTAATTTTCTACATTTCCTCAACTTAATATCTGCTTGCAATTTTGAAATATGTGTTTTCATTTCCTCATTCAATTTGCCAAAGTTGGGATCATTGTCAAATTTATTTACCACCTCCAAAGCTTTCTCAACATCATCTTTCAATTTTTCTAATCTTTTGTCATTCCTTTTTATAAGCATTTCAATCATACTTAGGGCACATGTTGATAGTTTCTCATTCCATTCATCCAGAAACTCCAAACCCCCTTCCTCCTCTCTTGCATTAAAGCCTGGGTCTAAGAATAATCGTAGACCTCTTGGCACAATCTTTTTTTCAACATAGTTGGCTAAACTAGAATTTTCAGCTCTAACTTTTACTTGTTTTGCTATGCAATTCTTATATTTTTTGAAGGCATTATACACATTTGTTTCCAAATCACCACTCTCTAAGTTAGTATTAGTTAGAGATTCTTTTAGCTCAGCTTCCCATAGTTCATCTGAGAGGGTAAAGGCCATGTTTAAATGGACTCTATACTCTCCCACAGTCAGTACATAAATGGGTTAATATTTAACAAACTTAATTGTTATTAGTTTCTCTATTCCACCGAATGGAGTTTATGTAGAATCCTCTATCTTACTCCTAAATACAAATAAATTTACAAAAGTGTGGAAGAAAAACAAAGAGACCCAGAACCTGTCTTAATACAAAGACACAGGAATTTTATTCCGGTAATTTATATGTATATATATCTCGAATGACTTAGGGTCAGCTAAAATCAGGCGTGGTGCAGACCCCTAAAGTTTAAATTTAATCCAGTATTATATAGATAAAGAGAAATGGTAGAGCTATATGAGATACCATTAAATAAAGTAGGGGATTTCAGCACTCAAAAATATATATAAAACCCATTTAATCCAATTCCTTGGAAATGTATGGCTGTAGGGTAGCACAGAATCCAAAAAATGAACTACACATGCACAGATTCAAACACATGCAACTAGTTTATTGCAAGAAACTGCCAACACAGAAAATAAACAGCTTAAAATGCTTTTCATCTCTAAAATGCACCACTGCAGTGGATTTTTTTAAAAAGCACATACCAAGCAAAATGATATATTATCACACATATATTTGAACTAAATTGCTGCAAACAGACTGGTTTAGAACATGTGATCTGCAGATATTTAACTAATAGAATACAACAACAAATCTTGTATCAATTCCTCTATGATAGTAACAGAACAAAGTCCTTAATAAAGACCATATGAGTCCTTTGATGGAGGAAATCTGATGTTACACTTTAGTAGCAATTTGTATCACTTTGTAATCCAGTTGAAATAAACCTTTTGGCAAACATATGTTCGTTAATTAGGGTTAACCGAGGTGAAAACGTCCTCTATTGTTAACTTGAACTTGGCAATATTATTACTTGATAGCCGATAGAACATCTTACATTGGTGAAAAGCAGAAACAATATAGCAGACCTGTGTTAACGTACTGCAGCAAACATCCGGGAAAACAAAGTCACAGTATCATTGACGAACGGACCGGGACATGAGCCTCTGACATCCTTGTCTCACCTTTCACAACCGCGTCTCCCTGCTCACTGGGGACACAGATTAGCCGGTGTATGTTTTGCTTCTGTGTGTAAACCGTATCCAGGCGGTTATATATATAGTAAAGCAAGATAGCGTCAGCACTTATTCATACAAAATTCCACTTTATTGAGGCAACAGACAAAGTTAAAAACAGCGACGTTTCGAGTCAACACAGACCCTTAGTCATGCATGACTAAGGGTCTGTGTTGACTCGAAACGTCGCTGTTTTTAACTTTGTCTGTTGCCTCAATAAAGTGGAATTTTGTATGAATAAGTGCTGACGCTATCTTGCTTTACTATATTCACATATGTGGGCTGGCAGACCCCACTCAGCGGACGTGCACTACTTTAATCCTGGAAAAGGTTGATGAAAAAATGCTGAAATAATAGCATTAAGAAAGGTGCTGGACTTACCTGTTAAAGTTGTATATATATATATATATATATATATATAAAACACAGAAATGGACTGCAAAAACTCACAGTCCTTGCTACTCACCAGCACTCATAGCCAGCTGCACAGCTTTAAGTGACTCAGACAGTTAACACCAGAGACACCTGGGTGCAAAGCCCATAGGACTGTGAGTTTTTCAGGGCCATGGGATGTGTTCAAAGTCTACTTTGAGAGTGCAGTCCATTTCTATGTTTTGTATGTGTCTAGGGAATTTGCAAAGGGACTGTGTCACCCATTTTGTATATTAGTGTGTTTGGTTAAAGGCATGCATTGTGTGCTTGTAGGTTAGGGACCTGGGGAGGAAGAGACCTTGACGTGTTCCTGGGTCTATAATCATTTGGCCAAATGTTGTAACTAATGCTTCCATTTTTATTTTAATCTAGTTGTGGGCAAGGGAGTGCCACACTTTCTACATGTTGTGTTGATAATTTTATTTTGTCATTTTTCCTATGGGGTTTTTAATACTTTATTGTAAAATGTTTTACATGTGTTTGTTAAGCTTCTATTTATTCTATCCCTAGCACTTTACTTCAGGTATCAAGTTGTGCCAACTTAAGTCTTATGTGTTGTATTCGAGTGCAACACATAAATTTAGTGGGGTCGCAATATCCATTGAAAGTATAGGGCACAGTAAATATGTTGGCCACACTAAACATTCTCTGGTATTTTTTCTTTACCATAGACTTGTAAGACCAATTTGCACTCTAATCCCAAAGCAGTCAAGTGGTTTTGATAGTGCACCCTGCTCTCCACTTGTAATTTATTCCTTACTGTTGCAAACAATATAAGGCAGTTGCCTTGATATGAAAGCCGTTCATTTGTTTAGAGTTTGCAGATGTCTCCTGGGAGCTTGATATGATTTTTTTCACATTATAAAGTAAACTATTTTAAATATATAAAGGAAACAAATATTTTAGCTAAAACATATTGAAACATAGTACATCATATAAAATTTACCTTGATGGTATACAGTATATACAAAGAGTAACTGATAAGAACAGACAATGAGAAGTTATAGTTATTTCTAGTAAACAGAGGTATAATGCATTAACAGCAATCTGATGCTCAACAGTTTATGTCTTGAATAAAAAATAAAAATAAATTCTGAAAAAAAGTAAACGGACAAAATAGAATTTATGTTTAATGTATGAAATGGAAACTGGGAAATATGCCATATATTGTAGAAGAAAAGAAGCGTATATTGGTAATTGGTTTGAAATTCGCAAAATACATTTCAAGAGGTCAATAAAGAGTTCTTAGGAACATTAAATGTAAATGTACTTCTAGTTATACTAAAGCATAATAAAGGCTCGGTTAATACACAAAAGAAAAAATATAAATGCTAGAAAGCTTTTAAGGCAGAAAAAGGTACTGAAATTATTATAGTAACTGTTCTAAATTGTTGTAGCTTTATCATTGTAGAACTATGCATTAGTGCAAACATATTTTCCCCTAGAATTATGTCTATTTTAACATTGCAGAAAATATTCTGTAGCAAATGAAGAACATTACTTCCCTCAAGTAACAAACATTAGAATCCTATTTACCAATTTGTAAGCTTTAATACGCTGTAATGAGTGTGAAATACACATATTTATAAGATTATTTCATTTTGAATATTGTCTGAAGATAGATTTGTTTTTATTTGTTACATAATTATGGTACTGTGAGTGTCCATGCTAAAATACATATAGCATGAGCAAAATAATAAATAAAAAAAGTGATATATTCGGTATATATATTATATATGTTCTTAATACTTAAATTAATCTAAAGAAAGATGATTTTCTAACCTCACCATAATTATTTAAAACTTATTGCTCTCCCCCCTCTCTTTTGCGCTCTCTCTCCCCCTCTATTTTAAGCTCTCTCTCTCCCCCTCTCTTTTGCACTCTCTCTTTCCACCCTCTCTTTTGCACTCTCTCTCCCCCCCTCTTTTGCGCTCTCTCCCTCTCTATCTCCCCTCTCTTTCTATCTCCCCTCTCTCTTTCTCACTTTCCCTCTCTCTCTCTCTCTCTCCATCCCCCCTCTCTCTTTATCTCTCTCTCTCTCCATCTCCCCTCTCTCCCCCTCTCTCTCTCTCTCTCTCTCTCTCCCCCCATCTCTCTCTCCCCCCTCTCTCTCTCCTCTCTCTCTCCCCTCTCTCTCTCGCTCCCCTCTCTCTCGCTCCCCTCTCTCTCGGTCCCCTCTCTCTCTCCCCTCTCTCTTCCACTCCCCTCTCTTTCTCTCTCTCTCTCTCTCTCTCTCTCTCTCTCTCTCTCTCTCCCTCCCTATCTCCTCTCTTTCTCTCTCTCTCTCTCTCTCTCTCTCTCTCTCTCTCTCTCTATCTATCTCCCCTCTCTCTCTATCTCCCCTCTCTCTCTCTCTCTCTCTCTCTCTCTCTCTCTCTCCCTCCCTCTCTCTCTCTCTCTCTCTCTCTCTCTATCTATCTCCCCTCTATCTCCCCTCTATCTCCCCTCTCTCTCCCCTCTCTCTCTCTCTCTCTCTCTCTCCCCTCTCTCTCTCTCCCCTCTCTCTCTCTTCCCTCTCTCAACCTCTCTCTCCCCTCTCTCTCTCCCCTCTCTCTCTCTCCCCTCTCTCTCTCTCTCTCGCCCCTCTATCTCTCTCTATCTCCCCTCTCTCTCCCCTCTCTCTCCCCTCTCTCTCTCTCCCCTCTCTCTCTCCCCCCTCTCTCTCTCTCCCCTCTCTCAACCTCTCTCTCCCCTCTCTCAACCTCTCTCTCCACTCTTTCTATCTCCCCTCTTTCTATCTCCCCTCTCTCTCTGCTCTCTCTCATGTCTCTCTCTCTCCCTCTCTCCCCTCTCTCTCTCTCTCTCTCTCTCTCTCCCCTCTCTCTCCCCTCTCTCAACCTCTCTCTCTCTCCCCTCTTTCTATCTCCCCTCTTTCTCTCTCTTCCCCTCTATCTCTCTCTCCTCTCTCTCTCCTCTCTCTCTATCTATCTATCTATCTCTCTCTCTCTCCCCCCTCTGTCTCTCTCTCCCCCTCTCTCTCCCATCTCTCTCTCCCTCCCATCTCTCTATCTCCCCTCTCTCTCTCCCCCCTCTCTCTCCCCTCTCTCTTTCTTTCTCCCCTCTCTCTCTCCCCCTCTTTCTCTTCCCTCTCTCTCTCTCCATCCACATCTCCCCACTTTCTCTCTCCCTCTCTCTCTCTCTCTCTCTCTCTCTCTCTCTCCCCTCTCTCTCTCACTCTCTCTCCTCTCTCTATCTCCCCTTCTGTCTCTCCCCCCTCTCTCTCTTTCTCCCTTCTCTCTCTCTCTCCCCTCTCTCTCTATCTCCCCCCTCTCTCTTTCTCTCTCTCCTCTTTCTCTCCTTTCTCTCTCTCTCTCCACATCTCCCCTCTCTCTCTCCCCTCTCTCTCTCCCCTCTCTCTCTCTCCATCCACATCTCCCCACTTTCTCTCTCCCCCATCTCTCTCTCCCCTCTCTCTCTATCTCCCCCTCTGTCTCTCCCCACCTCTCTCTCTTTCTCCCTTCTCTTTCTCTCTCCCCTCTCTCTCCCTCCCCTCTCTCTCTCTCTCTCTCTTTCTCTCTCTCTCTCTCTCTCCCCCCTCTCTCTATCTCCCCCTCTCTCTTTCTCTCTCCCCTCTTTCTCTCCCTTCTCACTCTCTCTCCACATCTCCCCCCTCTCTCCCTCCCCTCTCTCCCTCCCCTCTCTCCCCTCTCTCTCCTCTCTCTCTCACTTCTCTCTCTCTCTCCCCCCTCTCTCTTTCTCTCTCCCCTCCCCTCTCTCTTTCTCTCTACCCTCTCTCTCTCCCCTCTTTCTCTCTCTCTCCCCTCTCTCTCTCTCCCCCCTCTCTCTTTCTCCCCTCTTGATCTCTCTCTCCCCTCTTGATCTCTCTCCTCTCTCTCCCCTCTTTTGAGCTGTTTGAGCTCTCTCCACGTCCTTTCACGGCCCTTCCCCTGCCCCCTTCACGCATATTCAAGCTAGGCTCCGCCCCCTCCATGGGCCTTCATGCTCGGCTCCCCCCCTTCTACGGGCCTTCAGGCTAGGCCACGCCCCCCACATGCTCGGTCATGCCCAATTCTGCTTGCGGCAGTCGGCAGATCAGGTAGGGATTGAAGGGCAGGTGTGTTTGTCCTCGTGCTGTCTCTACTGTGCATGACAGCTTCGGACAAACACACTTGGCCTTTAATACAGGGAGTGCAGAATTATTAGGCAAATGAGTATTTTGACCACATCATCCTCATCATCATGTTGTCTTACTCCAAGCTGTATAGGCTCGAAAGCCTACTACCAATTAAGCATATTAGGTGATGTGCATCTCTGTAATGAGAAGGGGTGTAGTCTAATGACATCAACACCCTATATCAGGTGAGCATAATTATTAGGCAACTTCCTTTCCTTTTGCAAAATGGGTCAAAAGAAGGACTTGACAGGCTCAGAAAAGTCAAAAATAGTGAGATATCTTGCAGAGGGATGCAGCACTCTTAAAATTGCAAAGCTTCTGAAGCGTGATAATCGAACAATCAAGCGTTTCATTCAAAATAGTCAACAGGGTCGCAAGAAGCGTGTGTAAAAACCAAGGCGCAAAATAACTGCCCATGAACTGAGAAAAGTCAAGCGTGCAGCTGCCAAGATGCCACTTGCCACCAGTTTGGCCATATTTCAGAGCTGCAACATAACTGGAGTGCCCAAAAGCACAAGGTGTGCAATACTCAGAGACATGGCCAAGGTAAGAAAGGCTGAAAGACGACCACCACTGAACAAGACACACAAGCTGAAACGTCAAGACTGGGCCAAGAAATATCTCAAGACTGATTTTTCTAAGGTTTTATGGACTGATGAAATGAGAGTGAGTCTTGATGGGCCAGATGGATGGGCCCGTGGCTGGATTGGTAAAGGGCAGAGAGCTCCAGTCCGACTCAGACGCCAGCAAGGTGGAGGTGGAGTACTGGTTTGGGCTGGTATCGTCAAAGATGAGCTTGTGGGGCCTTTTCGGGTTGAGGATGGAGTCAAGCTCAACTCCCAGTCCTACTGCCAGTTTCTGGAAGACACCTTCTTCAAGCAGTGGTACAGGAAGAAGTCATCATCCTTCAAGAAAAACATGATTTTCATGCAGGACAATGCTCCATCACACGCGTCCAAGTACTCCACAGCGTGGCTGGCAAGAAAGGGTATAAAAGAAGAAAATCTAATGACATGGCCTCCTTGTTCACCTGATCTGAACCCCATTGAGAACCTGTGGTCCATCATCAAATGTGAGATTTACAAGGAGGGAAAACAGTACACCTCTCTGAACAGTGTCTGGGAGGCTGTGGTTGCTGCTGCACGCAATGTTGATGGTGAACAGATCAAAACACTGACAGAATCCATGGATGGCAGGCTTTTGAGTGTCCTTGCAAAGAAAGGTGGCTATATTGGTCACTGATTTGTTTTTGTTTTTTTTTTTGAATGTCAGAAATGTATATTTGTGAATGTTGAGATGTTATATTGGTTTCACTGGTAAAAATAAATAATTGAAATGGGTATATATTTGTTTTTTGTTAAGTTGCCTAATAATTATGCACAGTAATAGTCACCTGCACACACATATATCCCCCTAAAATAGCTATAACTAAAAACAAACTAAAAACTACTTCCAAAACTATTCAGCTTTGATATTAATGAGTGTTTTGGGTTGATTGAGAACATGGTTGTTGTTCAATAATAAAATTAATCCTCAAAAATACAACATGCCTAATAATTCTGCACTCCCTGTAGTATAGGATAATAACTAAATATCTTGTATGTAATAAGGGATTTCCTGTGTTTGGTGGCATGCTCCATTACATTAGCAGTCTACATTGCTCTCCAAAGAGTGAGGTCTTTCTTTGTTAATAGTTTTCTTCATTACATAATAAATAGACTTCTAAAGGTACAAAAGATTCACAAAATCTACAAGTATAAGGCAACTTTTTAACCTTACTCTACAAACTGGGACTTGGGACCTGATTTTTTTTACTTCAGTGATGTTTCCATATTTGTTTGTGTAACACACCCACAATGTCAGGGTTGAGAATTGCATTTAATCTGAGATCTTTTTGTACATCTAATTTATTAAAGTGGTTCCTAGGGACATACATCTGATTGGAGGTTGTTTCTTTTTTTTATGGGGGACATGTAATCCATTAAACTTTTAATGGGAGTTGGCCATAATTTCTGGTTATATTTATATAAATTAGTTATTTGGACTTGCATTTAATGACTTTCTTTTTTTTTTTTTAATAGAAATCTCTGGGAAACTGAAAACATTTTGTCATCCTATTAAAGAGCATAAAACCAAAATGAAATATTCAAACACACTTTCCAATTTATATCTAATATAAAATATACCTCTTGGTATCCTTTGTATGAATGTAATTAATTTCCATGAAAGTGTACTGAGGTAGGCTTAGGAGCAAACTAGAAAAAAATCAGTGCAAGACTGATATGGGTGTACACTTGTGTAGCACTCGCATTCCTACAGGGTTTTTACAAGTTAAAATATAACCTTTATTAGGATATTTCAAATATTGTGAAAATCAACTCACACACACACACACAACTTAAAAACACAATGGAGTGAATCTGGTTAGAGATGTTAGTGCACTGGTTAGAGGTGGGAGGGAAATTTCAATGGGATATTTCTTTTCCAACCTAGGATGTCAGTGTTAATCCATAGTAAATGGGATATACATATGGCTCTAATCAATGCTATATCAGGATATGTTCACACTGGGTGAAAATAAGTGTATTCACTACTCTGGGTGACACTCACTGCTGGTTGTATATATCAGCTTATCTCTTTCAAAAGTTTCTAAACTGATCAAGCAGTTTTTGGATATTCCTATTGTAATAAGTTTAAGAAATTCTAGCGTGCCTAAAGCATATTTATAAGTTATTCAATCATGGAGGCAATAAGGATGCCTACATATAGGGAATTCTTTTGTACTAAAGAGAGCTGGTTATATTAGTAGCTGAGTTTAATTATGGTGCTTGTGGTTATAGGTAATAAAGAGGTCTAGCACCTTTAAATGGTTAAAGACATTTAAACAAATTCATCCTATAACTCTGATGTCCGAGTTATTGTCCGTGACTATGTTACTGATTTAGGCTTTCTTCGCTGATCGACTGTCTGATACTTTACATAATAAATCTTGCAACAGTAATATTTGCAAAAGTTAGCTAATAAACAGCTAGATTTAGAGTTCTGCGGCATGCTTTTTCCCCCCCGCACCTTTTAAATACCGCTGGTATTTAGAATTCACAGAAGGGCTGCGTTAGGCTCCAAAAAGGGAGCGTATAGCATAATTTACCGCCACTGCAACTCTAAATACCAGCGGTGCTTACGGATGCGGCCAGCTTCAAAAACGTGCTCGTGCACGATTCCCCCATAGGAAACAATGGGGCCGTTTGAGCTGAAAAAAAACCTAACACCTGCAAAAAAGCAGCGTTCAGCTCCTAACGCAGCCCCATTGTTTCCTATGGGGAAACACTTCCTACGTCTGCACCTAACACCCTAACATGTACCCCGAGTCTAAACACCCCTAACCTTACACTTATTAACCCCTAATCTGCCGCCCCCGCTATCGCTGACCCCTGCATATTTTTTTAACCCCTAATCTGCCGCTCTATACACCGCAGCCACCTACATTATCCCTATGTACCCCTAATCTGCTGCCCCTAACCCCGCCGACCCCTATATTATATTTATTAACCCCTAATCTGCGGTCCCCAACGTTGCCGCCACCTACCTACACTTATTAACCCCTAATCTGCTGACCGGACCTCACCGCTACTATAATAAAGTTATTAACCCCTAATCCGCCTCACTAACACTATAATAAATAGTATTAACCCCTAATCTGCCCTCCCTAACATCACCGACACCTAGCTTCAAGTATTAACCCCTAATCTGCCGACCGGACCTCACCGCTACTCCATTAAATGTATTAACCCCTAAAGCTAAGTCTAACCTTAACACTAACACCCCCCTAAGTTAAATATAATTTTTATCTAACGAAATAAATTAACTCTTATTAAATAAATTAATCCTAATTAAAGCTAAATACTTACCTGTAAAATAAACGCTAATATGGCTACAATATAAATAATAATTATATTGTAGCTATTTTAGGATTAATATTTATTTTACAGGCAACTTTGTATTTATTTTAACCAGGTACAATAGCTATTAAATAGTTAATAACTATTTAATAGCTACCTAGTTAAAATAATTACAAAATTACCTGTAAAATAAATCCTAACCTAAGTTACAATTAAACCTAACACTACACTATCAATAAATTAATTAAATAAAATACCTACAAGTATCTACAATTAAACCTAACACTACACTATCAATAAATTAATTAAATAAAATACCTACAAATAAATACAATTAAATAAACTAACTAAAGTACAAAAAATAAAAAAAGAACTAAGTTACAAAAAATAAAAAAATAATTTACAAACATTAGAAAAAGATTACAACAATTGTAAGCTAATTACACCTACTCTAAGCCCCCTAATAAAATAACAAAGCCCCCAAAATAAAAAAAAGCCCTACCCTATTCTAAAATACAAATAGAAAAGCTCTTTTACCTTACAAGCCCTTAAAAGGGCCTTTTGTGGGGCATGCCCCAAATAATTCAGCTCTTTTGCCTGTAAAAAAAACATACAATACCCCCCCAACATTACAACCCACCACCCACATACCCCTAATCAAACCCAAACCCCCTTTAAATAAACCTAACACTATGAAGACTTCGGAGGCTCCTCTGGACAGATCAATGATACCCTGCGTGGTGAAGATAAGGTAGGGAGATCTTCAGGGGCTTAGTGTTAGGTTTATTTAAGGGGGGTTTGGGTTAGATTAGGGGTATGTGGGTGGTGGGTTGTAATGTTGGAGGGGTATTGTATGTTTTTTTTACAGGCAAAAGAGCTGAATTCTTTGGGGCATGCCCCGCAAAAGGCCCTTTTAAGGGCTGGTAAGGTAAAAGAGCTTTTCTATTTGTATTTTAGAATAGGGTAGGGCATTTTTTTATTTTGGGGGGCTTTGTTATTTTATTAGGGGGCTTAGAGTAGGTGTAATTAGCTTAAAATTGTTGTAATCTTTTTCTAATGTTTGTAAATTATTTTTTTATTTTTTGTAACTTAGTTCTTTTTTTATTTTTTGTACTTTAGTTAGTTTATTTAATTGTATTTATTTGTAGGTATTTTATTTAACTAATTTATTGATAGTGTAGTGTTAGGTTTAATTGTAGATATTTGTAGGTATTTTATTTAATTAATTTTTGATAGTGTAGTGTTAGGTTTAATTGTAACTTAGGTTAGGATTTATTTTACAGGTAATTTTGTAATTATTTTAACTAGGTAGCTTTTAAATAGTTATTATCTATTTAATAGATATTGTACCTGGTTAAAATAAATACAAAGTTGCCTGTAAAATAAATATTAATCCTAAAATAGCTGCAATATAATTATAATTTATATTGTAGCTATATTAGGGTTTATTTTACAGGTAAGTATTTAGCTTTAAATAGGAATAATTTATTTAATAAGAGTTAATTTATTTAATTAGATAAAAATTATATTTAACTTAGGGGGGTGTTAGGGTTAGGGTTAGACTTAGCTTTAGGGGTTAATAAATTTAATAGAGTAGCGGTGAGGTCCGGTCAGCAGATTAGGGGTTAATACTTGAAGTTAGGTGTCGGCGATGTTAGGGAGGGCAGATTAGGGGTTAATACTATTTAATATAGGGTTATTGAGGCGGGAGTGAGGCGGATTAGGGGTTAATAACTTTATTATAGTAGCGGTGAGGTCCGGTCGGCAGATTAGGGGTTAATAAGTGTAGGTAGGTGGCGGTGACGTTGGGGCGGCAGATTAGGGGTTAATAAATATAATATAGGGGACGGCGGTGTTAGGGGCAGCAGATTAGGGGTACATAGGGATAACGTAGGTGGCGGCAGTGTGCGGTCGGCAGATTAGGGGTTAAAAAAATTTATTAGAGTGGCGGCAATGTGGGGGGGCCTCGGTTTAGGGGTACATAGGTAGTTTATGGGTGTTAGTGTACTTTAGAGCACAGTAGTTAAGAGCTTTATGAACCGGCGTTAGCACAGAAAGCTCTTAACTCCTGGCTTTTTTCTGCTGCTGGAGTCTTGTCGTAAGATTTTTAACGCTCACTTCAGCCAAGACTCTAAATACTGGCGTTAGAAAGATCCCATTGAAAAGATAGGATACGCAAATGGCGTAGGGGGATCTGCGGTATGGAAAAGTCGCTGCTGCAAAGTGAGCGTTAGACCCTTTCCTGACTGTCTCTAAATACCAGCGGTAGCACAAAACCAGCGTTAGGAGCCCCTAACACTGGTTTTGACAGCTAACACCAAACTCTAAATCTAGGCGTAAGGCTTTTAAACACACGCCAACATCCGCAGTGTGTTTGTAACAAATGTGTCAGTTTAATACCGTTACTAAATGGGTGAAAGTATGCTGCCCTTTCTGCGCATCTTGTATTGTATCTTATCAGCTGTGAATCTTACTCAACTGAATATAGGCTTGAATAGGATTGCAACATACGTATCAAGCACAGAATATAACTTTGTGCAGGTTCCGTGAGTTTCAAAAGTGTTAGCTAATATTTACTCAGTAAGTAGCTGATTTTATATAATCTGGTGCAGCTCATAGCTGCTATATGATGTCTAAATGTATAGCAATTTCAGTGTCTCTGTATAAATATGGTAAATACTGTGATCAATACTAACACCTTTTAGAGCACACCTCCACTCCCATACCATTGTGCATAAAGTAACTATAAAACCAAATGGGACATATTCACTAGAGGACCACATGCACCAAAATTCGCTGCGAGTCTAATTTTACAATATCAAAGCCCATTGGTGTATCCTTGCTAATTTAGAAATGCCGCTAGCATTAAAACTCCCTATGCCCTGACATGTTTTTTAACAGAAATGGTGAAACTCTGGTTAATGTGCAAAAACTTAAAGATTGGGGGCATATGTTTCAAGCTCCGAATGAAGCTTGATGCCCGTGCTCCATAACCTGTCCGCCTGAGCAGGCGGACAAACATCGCCGGAAATCAACCCGATCGAGTACGATCGGGTTGATTGACACCTCCCTGCTGGCGGCCTATTGGCCACGAGTCTGCAGGGGGTGGCGTTGCACCAGCAGCTCTTGTGAGCTGCTGGTGCAATGCTGAATACGGTGAGCGTAGTGCTCGCCGTATTCAGCGAGGTCTGTCGTACCTGATACGCACTGTTGGATCAGGTCCGACAGACCTTGGTAACTAGAGGCCTTGGTGTCTAAAATTGTACTGAACCCAAAATGGCTCAGCTCCTAAGCTTACATTATTGCTTTTTCAAATAAAGATAGCAAGAGAATGAATAATAATTGATAATAGGAGTAATTTAGAAAGGTGCTTAAAATTGCATGCTCTATCTGAACCATGAAATTTTAATTTTGACTAGACTATTCCTTTATTACTTTTTTTCAGTGTTTCTTTAACCTTGACATGAGACTACCATTTTATTAGAGGGAAAATCACAATTTTCAAGGTTCAGAGAGCTAATCCAATTAAAAAAACACAAAACTTTCCAGTTGCTTTTATTATCAAATGTAGTTTTTTTCTTTTTGTATCCTTTATTGAAAGCATACATTGGCTCAGGAGAAGCAATACACTACTGATGATTGATCAAGGCACATATATATGCCTCTTGTTATTGACTCACCTGATGTGTTCAGCTAGCTCTTAGTAGTGCATTGCTGCTCCTGAGTCTGGCTCTTCAACAAAGATTACCAAGAGAATGTAGTACATTTGAAAAAAGTCATAAATTGGAAACTTTTATTTTGACTTTTTGTCCCTTGACCATCATGAGAGATTCTATTGTTGCATAAACTGTTGATTTCATCAAACATCAAATAGCTTAAAGGGACATGAAACCCAATTTTTTTTTCTTTCATGATTCTGAAAGAGCATGCAATTTTATATAACTTTCTAATTTGCTTCTATTATTTAATTTGCTTCATTCTTTTGATATATTTTGCTGAAAAGCATATCTAGATAGGCTCAGAGACTTCTGATTGGTGACTGCACATAGATGCCTCGTGTGATTGGCTCACCCATGTGCTTTGCTATTTTTTCAACAAAATATAATTAAAGAATGAAACAAACCAGATAATAAAAGTAAATTGGGATGTTGTTTAAATTGTATTCTCTACCTCAATCATGAAAGAAATATTTTGGGTTTAGTGTCCCTTTAATGATAGTCATGTTTATTATGATCACATGGTTTTCTATATATCCATGTTCTATACTGTATAAGTATTGTTATATTATTGTTGTTCATCATCCCAGAATCTAATTTTAACATAGTAGTATTGTTAACAATCAATGTTATACATGAAAAAAACAGGAAATCAGATATTAATACTCAGGCTATTAGCTAATAACTAATCTCCTAGATTTAAAGCTAATAGGTCCATGTTGTAGAGCAAGGAGTTGCATATACTAGTAAAAAAAAAATCCTATTTGCACTGGAACATTCCATATATTGTAAATAGGGGTGATTAATATAAACAGGTGTCCATGTATTTCTGGTAACTGATGACTAATTATTAGACATTATCAGTAGGAACATGAATGGAAAATGTGTTAGATGTTATAATTGAATTCTATATAAAGTTTATAGGAAACAAACCAGCATAAACTACAGCAGGAAATGTAATTGTGTTGCTACCTAAGCTTACACACTAGTAGTTATTTTGTAAGCATAGTGGATAAGATAACCTACATCTAAAGGCTGAAATGTGATTATATTATTATGAATATTGTTCTATTTTCTTTAGAAACTCTTAATGAATATACTTACATTTTATTGTATACATTCTCCATCATTGTGCTATTTGCTGTGAAAACTGTTGTAGACAATAGCTTCACATATGTACATTTATATTACATATATATTTCCATGTAGCAAAAATAACTCAAAAATAAAACACATTCACTGCTGCTCTGCAGTGATTGCTAAACCAGATTTGCATTTATGTAACAAATGAACCATCCTAACTTGATATTGTAAAATCATTTAAAAATAATTGAAATAAAATTAAGACAACGTTAATGGAAAATATAAATTTTCACCCTCCGAAAATAAAAATTAGTTTAATTTGCTTGACAGAATTGTACTAAGATTATGCACAACAGGGTAGTTCATTCTTTTTTTTAGCAGAGGAAAACAAAGGCTTGCATATACTTGATCATTTTCGCAAAAATATGTAACTAAGGCCTATATTCTGTTTAAACCTTACTAACAGAAATAAAGCAGCAACATAGCATCACCCCAGATGCAATAAACAGATGCGAGTAAGCCATTGCCCGTGACATGTTTAAGAGTTGTTAGGCCGAAGCACTGTGGTAGTTCCCAGTACAATTGAGTCTGAGGCCACCTCACTAACCTAATATATTGATCTTACCCAACGGAAACCCCCCATACACTATCCCCTCCCTTCTGTGATTCAAATTGGCCAACCAGATAAGTGAGCAGACTTAGTTTTGATAGTGAGCCTGCCCAACTGTAAATGGTTAATTTTGAAATTGTGAGATTTAAAAAAACCAAAAAAAACTCCCAAAGAATAGAGCTCCTAAATATCTATTTATTTGAAACTAGGTGGCAGCTACAACATAGTAGAAGACAAAGGTTTGTAAAATATTTAAGTTTACTTTATTGAGTACAATAAAAATAAAAATAAATGTATATATATATATATATATATATATATATATATATATATATAAATGAGAAACAAAAGCAAACACTGCTCAGACGACCAAGGTGCTGTTAATACCAAAAGTGTTTACACCCCCTTAAAGACAGAGAGTGGCTAATATATATATATACATATACCCATGTGTGCAGCATTATATTAATACATGATGATAAACTCACTAACAATGAAAAATTAGCTATATACATACAAATTAGAAAACAGTACGTACATGTAAATCCAATCTAATGATAATTATAACAGTAGTAAAATTAAAAATAAAAATAAAAATAATAACAACAATTTATAAAAACAATAGCAATGTTACAAAATAGCTAACATAAAATAAGAATAACCAATATTAATAAATCAATAATATATTGAGGAGAAATTATCACTAAGTGTGACCATTGATACTTTTTAAAAAATAAAGAAAAAGAAAACATCACATAAAAATAAATAATAATAGTTAGAAAGCATATGTAGTTTATACCATTAGTTAGCAAGTAATCTGTATATAGTATATCAATTTTAATTGTTGCTAACAGATTTAATTGGTAAAGGTTATTTTAACATATGTTCACAAATACAAAATACCAAAAGAATATTAATCTACACTACCATCACAGGAAAAGGTAAGTGTCAAATGGTAACTTTATTATAGTGTATGTATATGCCTCTAACTACATTCAACTTTAACTAGCTATTAAAGCTAAGATAGTAGGTTTAAGAAGATATAACCAGATACTGTACACATCATAAATATGTATGTATATTATAATAATGTAATATATCTAAGAATTGGTGAGAAGAATAAATTAATGTTAACATTAAGTACATGGGATATTATCAAAAATTCTATTTGTTCTTGCTTTAATTTATGTTACATTCTTTGGATTTACATATTTGGGGATGGGAAAAGATAAATTTAATCAATATGGACCCTGGTATAAACATCTCTTAGTTATTAATATACTCTGTCTATCTATATGCGTCCATCAAACTAACCAATAATTAGAGTACCTAGGATTTAACAAAATATTCATTTAGAGAATTTAAACAGTTAAAGTAGCTTAATATCTAACTTTAAGAGATCCTCAATGCAGTAGAAACAGTAAGTATAAGACCTTTTTGGTAGATTATAGTAACTATCACCCTATTCTTGAATAAGTTTTCGAGCTATTAGTCAGAACTGTTAATTCTGTTTTAGTCATACGGTAAATACCAATCCATAATCATATAACACGGTAAATACCAATCCATAATCGTATAAAGAATATGTTTATGCAATAAATGCATCCACATCCAGCCTCTTATTCATACCATAAGGAATTCTTGTATTTAATTAAATTATCCAATAAACCTCTCTCTTGAGTAGAAGGTCTGTTCTATTACCTCCTCTAGCAGTTTTTTGTATACTCTCTATTCCTACGAAAGAGAAATATTTAGTTCCTTTACCATGTATTCTAAAATGTTTAGCTACTGGGGTCTTAGGTTCTTTCTCTTCCAATGATAAGAGATGTTGTCGGATTCTTTCTTTTAGATTTCTAGTAGTAATACCTACATATTGATGACAACAATATTGGCAAGTAATCAAATATATAACATACTGGGAGGTGCAATCAATTCTACTTCTTATATCATATATTTTTCCTGTATGTGTTGAACTGAAAGTGTTGTCTTTTCGTGTACATGCACAGCTTTTACATGGTATGTGTCCACATTTGTAGAAGCCATTTGTACGATTGAGCCATTTTGATTTTGGTTCAATGGTATCTCTATCTGACATATCTCTTTTAGTCAGATCACCTAGAGTTTGGGCTCTTCTCGCTATAAATTTTAATTTTCTATGATTGGTTATGGATTTTAGATTGTCATCCACATGTAATATTGGTAAATTTCTGGAGATGATGTCACATATCTCTTTATATTGTAGGCTATATTTGGTAATGAATAATATATTATCATCCTGTATTTTGGTTCTGACATTCTTAGTACTACGAAACAGACTATTTCTATCAATTTTTGATACTTGTTGTTGTATATGTAAAAGACTTTGTCTATTATAACCTCTTAATATTAGTCTATCAGTCAATTCATCAGCCTGTTTTAAATACATAGCCAAATTTGAACAATTCCTACATATTCTCAAATATTGACCCTTAGGTATGCCTTTCTTTACATGTGGTATATGACAAGAGTTTGCATGTAGTATTGTATTCTTTGCTAAGGGTTTCCTATATATTGAGGTCATTATTTGGTTATTAGTATCAATATTAAGATGAATGTCTAGATAGTCTATTTCTGTCCTATTACTGAGACTGGTAAATTTGAGGTTAAATTTATTAGCATTCATATACCCAAATTATTATCAAATCGTCTATAAATCTGCCATACATAACTAGATTGTCTGCAAAGGGACAGTGGTCAGAGAAAATTAAACAATATTCAAGCCAGCCCATGTAGATATTTGCAAAAGCGGGGGCAAATTTTGCCCCCATGGCCGTACCACTCTTTTGTAGATAGTAGTCACCTCTGTAGACAAAATAGTTATGTGATAGCAAGAACTCAGTAATTGTAATAATGAAAGTTATGAAACTGCTATCATAGTCAGTGTGTCTGTGAAGCATATTGGATAAAGATTCTAGGCCCAAATCATGGGGAATGTTAGAATATAAAGCAGTTACGTCTATTGTTAACCATAGATATTGTTCTTCCCATGTCATCTCTGTAAGTTGTTGTATTAGATGAGAACTGTCTCTGATATAGCCCGGAAGAGCTAGAACAACTGGTTGTAGTATATGGTCCAGCCATTCACCTAGTCTCTCACAGAGAGAGCCATTACTAGCCACTATTGGCCTCCCTGGGTCAACAGTAGTTTTATGTATTTTTGGTGTAATCCTAAAGTATGGTATTCTGGGATTTTCCACTAATAGATAGACAACCAATTCCTTATCCATGTAATTATATTCCAATGCAGTGTCTAACAAAGACATCATGACCTGTCTGTAGGACAAAGTAGGATTATACGATAACTTAGTATATAGATTTACATTATTAAGTTGTGACATAACTTCATTATGATATTGTTCCTTATCTAGTATAACAACTGCTCCTCCTTTGTCCGCCTGAGTAATGATGATGTCTTTGTTATTTTTGAGAATAGATAAAGCTCTTCTCTCACCTCTAGAGAGGTTGTCTCTTATTTTATATGTGTCACTTTGTATATGTTGATTAAGGGATATAAGATCCCTTTCAACTGCCCTTTGGTACATATCTATATGACTATCACGATTATGTACCGGATAGAAATATGACTTGTCTTTAAAGTTAAATTTGTGATCCAAAGTGATTTGTTTATGTGTAGTAGATTGTGCAGATAAAGTGATCAAATGTGTAAGATCTTTAAGTTCTGTGTATTTTAAACCTACTGAGGGAAAAAGTGAAGGTGAAGTAGTTTGGGACTCTAACATTGTAGTGTCAGCATTAGAGAAATGTTTTTTTAAAACAATTTTACGTATAAAGTTATTCACATCTAGAATTGTGTGAAATAAGTCAAAATTAGTGACTGGTGAAAAACGTAAACCTTTAATCAATAGTGTAATTTTTGCATCATTCAATTCATATTTTGAGAGGTTAACTACAGCCCCTATTTTTTGTAATTTTTCCAAATCCTGCTGGGGTATCTGTAGCTGTCCTCTCCCTTTTTTGGTGTGCTAGTTTGTTGTGGCTGTTGTACAAGTGTCTTAAGGTCTTGTCTGATGGGTGGATTACTATTACTCGGTCCAGATGCCTCATCAGTTTGGTCACTCTCTACTGATGTTGTAGGGTCAATGTCTTGGTGGTCTGGGTCTATACTGGAGAATGTGACTTTCTTGGATTGTTGTCTCTGATGTCTTTTATGTTTCCTATTTTTATTCTTATTTTTGCTCATATTTTTATGTGTGCTGTCTGTTTTAGTATCAGGGTTAGAGTTAGTATTATCCTTAGTGGTTTGATAACTCTTCCTAATGTTTTTTTTGCCAAGAGTACACAATATCTAACTCATGATCTTTGACATCCCTTTGATATTTTTTCACTTTTCTTTCAGATAGATCAGAGTCCAATTTTTTAATAGTTTCATCTAATTGCAGATGGTAATCACTATATTGCTTGGTTTTATCAAAAGGTTTGAGTAAACCAAACAATCTGTCTATTTCTACCAAAATAGTATCTCTCTCATTCTTTTTATATTTAACCAATTGCTTCATACATATAATAGAGCAATTGGTTAAATTGGTGTTCCATTCCTCCATAAATTCAGGTATAGTTAATGCAAAAGTGGGGAATTTTTTCATCCTAAGTCCCCTAGGTATTCTGTTTTCAGCAACATATAATTCAAGAAACTCAATATCCCACCATAAATTAGTCTCTCTATATCTCAAGTTTTCTAATGAAGAAAACACCATGGATATATCTTCCTCACATATGGAATCTGAGATCTGAGTATGTCCCTTTAGAGCATTCAACATAATAGTCTTACGTTTGGTAACATCTATAACCCCTGTGGGTATATGTTCAGTAGCCATTATTATGTAGAGCTTAAACCCTAGTTCAGGATAAAGATAAATTTATCTATAGAAAAAGTATATATCCTAACTAGAATGATGTATATTAATATCTGTATTTTGCAGTCATAATACTTATTACTTGGTATAAAATATACAACATATAAACTGGGAATAAAACAAAGTAAAGATAGTTGATACTACGATGTATGAGTAAAGCACCGTGGTAAATAGCAAGGTGAGCTTAATCAAATGCCCAAAGTAAGAATCTTCGATTCAAATGCAAAAAAAAAGGGGGGATGGCAGTGTAAAAAAGCTCATAAGTAAATCCTTATAATGTATATAACAGTTCTTAGTGGTTGAGTATTAGTCGAAAGCTATATCAAAGTTAGAGCCAAGTGTTGATTCCAGATAATCAAAGTCCCACAAAAGTAAATTGCTCCCAAAAACAAAGGTCTAATATCCAGGCTGAGAGGTACAGTGACCAAATAGCTCAATTTGTCCTTTAATAGGCGGATAGTTATGGAAGTCTTCGTAATAAATGTTCATGGAACAATGTGATATAATAATGTTCTCTAACCAGGTAGAGCAGTCTCTCAACTCACCCTCTGCCTAGTCCGGGTTTGGAGTAAGTCCCTCACCAGTATGGAGGCGTCAGGTATAGCCCCGGCGTCTTCTACACTGTTTGCCGATACGTCACGATGACGTCAACGCGCCTGCGTCTCGGGGGTGGGACCTCCAAGTCCGACCAGGGGCTGAGTGCGTGACCGGCAGCAGGGAAACGAAAACCACAACGATGGCTGTAGGGTGAGTAAAAAATAGGACGTTCCTCTCAAGAACAGAACTTGTTAGGTTGCTATGGCACAGGAAGTGCGATGACAGCTCTCAGCAGCAATAAACAGATGCGAGTAAGCCATTGCCCGTGACATGTTTAAGAGTTGTTAGGCCGAAGCACTGTGGTAGTTCCCAGTACAATTGAGTCTGAGGCCACCTCACTAACCTAATATATTGATCTTACCCAACGGAAACCCCCCATACACTATCCCCTCCCTTCTGTGATTCAAATTGGCCAACCAGATAAGTGAGCAGACTTAGTTTTGATAGTGAGCCTGCCCAACTGTAAATGGTTAATTTTGAAATTGTGAGATTTAAAAAAACCAAAAAAACCCCCCCAAAGAATAGAGCTCCTAAATATCTATTTATTTGAAACTAGGTGGCAGCTACAACATAGTAGAAGACAAAGGTTTGTAAAATATTTAAGTTTACTTTATTGAGTACAATAAAAATAAAAATAAATGTATATATATATATATATATATATATATATATACAGGGAGTGCAGAATTATTAGGCAAGTTGTATTTTTGAGGATTAATTTTATTATTGAACAACAACCATGTTCTCAATGAACCCAAAACTCATTATTCTCAAAGCTGAATAGTTTTGGAAGTAGTTTTTAGTTTGTTTTTAGTTATAGCTATTTTAGGGGGATATCTGTGTGTGCAGGTGACTATTACTGTGCATAATTATTAGGCAACTTAACAAAAAACAAATATATACCCATTTCAATTATTTATTTTTACCAGTGAAACCAATATAACATCTCAACATTCACAAATATACATTTCTGACATTCAAAAACAAAACAAAAACAAATCAGTGACCAATATAGCCACCTTTCTTTGCAAGGACACTCAAAAGCCTGCCATCCATGGATTCTGTCAGTGTTTTGATCTGTTCACCATCAACATTGCGTGCAGCAGCAACCACAGCCTCCCAGACACTGTTCAGAGAGGTGTACTGTTTTCCCTCCTTGTAAATCTCACATTTGATGATGGACCACAGGTTCTCAATGGGGTTCAGATCAGGTGAACAAGGAGGCCATGTCATTAGATTTTCTTCTTTTATACCCTTTCTTGCCAGCCACGCTGTGGAGTACTTGGACGCGTGTGATGGAGCATTGTCCTGCATGAAAATCATGTTTTTCTTGAAGGATGCAGACTTCTTCCTGTACCACTGCTTGAAGAAGGTGTCTTCCAGAAACTGGCAGTAGGACTGGGAGTTGAGCTTGACTCCATCCTCAACCCGAAAAGGCCCCACAAGCTCATCTTTGATGATACCAGCCCAAACCAGTACTCCACCTCCACCTTGCTGGCGTCTGAGTCGGACTGGAGCTCTCTGCCCTTTACCAATCCAGCCACGGGCCCATCCATCTGGCCCATCAAGACTCACTCTCATTTCATCAGTCCATAAAACCTTAGAAAAATCAGTCTTGAGATATTTCTTGGCCCAGTCTTGACGTTTCAGCTTGTGTGTCTTGTTCAGTGGTGGTCGTCTTTCAGCCTTTCTTACCTTGGCCATGTCTCTGAGTATTGCACACCTTGTGCTTTTGGGCACTCCAGTGATGTTGCAGCTCTGAAATATGGCCAAACTGGTGGCAAGTGGCATCTTGGCAGCTGCACGCTTGACTTTTCTCAGTTCATGGGCAGTTATTTTGCGCCTTGGTTTTTCCACACGCTTCTTGCGACCCTGTTGACTATTTTGAATGAAACGCTTGATTGTTCGATGATCACGCTTCAGAAGCTTTGCAATTTTAAGAGTGCTGCATCCCTCTGCAAGATATCTCACTATTTTTGACTTTTCTGAGCCTGTCAAGTCCTTCTTTTGACCCATTTTGCCAAAGGAAAGGAAGTTGCCTAATAATTATGCACACCTGATATAGGGTGTTGATGTCATTAGACCACACCCCTTCTCATTACAGAGATGCACATCACCTAATATGCTTAATTGGTAGCAGGCTTTCGAGCCTATACAGCTTGGAGTAAGACAACATGCATAAAGAGGATGATGTGGTCAAAATACTCATTTGCCTAATAATTCTGCACACAGTGTATATATATATATACATACATACACGCACATATATTTAAAAATATATACAATATATATGTTTTCTGAAGTGATTTTGAAGAAGTGAGTCGTTGCTTTTTGTTGTTGCTTTGCCTACATATAAAGGATAAAAAACACAGACTGCAGATTTTGTTCTATAAAAATAAGAGAATGATCAACTTTGCAGTACAAGTACTGTAAGCAAAACAGTGAATGTGTCTTTATTTTGGCATATATTTTTCTAACAGGAAAATAGTGCATCTTGTATAAAAGAAGATAACCTGATTCTAAAAAGTATTATGTGTCTCTCTATGTGTCATTATTCTAATTAAATAGGCCATCTCTTAAATCAATGTTTGAAGGCAATCTTGCTGAGAGGCATTTTACTATACATCTCTGTGGGTGGCAATGCTTTTCTGATACGTGGGGGAAATAGGGAGATAATCCTTAGAAAAAGTGAAGCATTTTGGATTTATAAATTGGAATCTTTAATCCAATTTAATCTTTAAATTAAGGAATGAATAGGGAATTAGATCTGAGTGTGTTTATTTAAGATCCAAATGTTTGGGCAACATTAAGTATGTGATTATTTTTAAATATAAAATGGAGATATTTATATGACACAATGGTAACTTTTTTTGGTTTAAATTTCTGGTTAAGATTAAGACTGCATTCTTTGTTTAGGTTATTGTGTGCAGTTTGAAAAATTGACCACAAGGTGGCCCTGCTGTATAAGATTCAGACACGTAGGTGTTGCATGAATGTTAATTAAGGAGGAGTGGTTTACCTGTGCATAGGTATTTAAGAAAAATAAGTGAACACACAATGTATAGGACATGATTAAGGATGCATAACCCGAATCATAGTTCTTTTCCTTTGTAGCTGCTCCTGCTACAACCATGAAATAAAGGTTTGAGAAGATACTAGTGGTGTGGCTGTTTCTTTGTATGCAGCTTGTGAGTTTGGGGTTTTGCAGTTGCCCAATTTCAGCTTGCACACTACCTTGGGTTTGTTTGTGCTGGATACACTGTGGACTTATGGTCTAATAGGCCATTTGTATGCACGGTTTGAGTATATCTCTTGTAGAGCCCTCTGCCCAACTGCACATTTGCTGAAGGAAACGTCATATTGAAAACCTTCTGTTGCAATACACTGTATACAAGAAGCAGTTAACCTGGAGACAGAGTAGCAGGCTACGCTTATTGCACCATTGTTTTTGGGGCCATCACAAAGTGTGAATCCTTTTCTTCTTTGAATTTCACATATTTGAACTTTACAAGATTAATTTTGTGAAAACAACATGAAAATCTGTGCTTCTTTAATGAATTTGAATTCTTAACAAAACAAATGTAGATGTCTATTTAAAATACATATTATAGAATTATACAATAAAATACATATACATAAATCCTTGTATATTCACATGTATAATTTATCCACATCCCCACAGCTCATAGATTTAATATTATTCTTTTTTTCTTTATTAAGAAGATTGCAGACATAATGAATATATACATGTTCTGTGGGTGTTTCATGGGCGTTCCATGGAACTAACCTGTATTTTAACATCACTGTGAGCTTCTAATTTTAAAGGGAATATCCTCCTTCTTAGATGCACCTTTTCAGCACTATCAGTCACACCAGTTTTCAGTGGTGAGATTTTCCATTGTGAGAAATCTACTAAATGTAAAGTGAAACTTAATTTACATATGTATTATTTGCAAAAACAAAACAAAGCAGAAGGGGGCGCCCACTATATATTAACAGAGAGTCATTTTTTAAAGACTGGTCAGTAACGTAGTCAATAAGACATTAAAAAGTGTATTACACATGCATGCTAATAGAAAATAAAAAAACAAATATGTAAAAATTATATGTATAGTCCAACAAGTCCCAGAATGGATGGTGGAGCTGCTTGAGAATAGATTCACTCCATCCAGGGCTCCGCTCCTAGGCAATAGGTGACTTCAGACATCTAAACAACAACAAAAAAGAGGGGTTGCCTCATGGTGCAGTAACTTCAAAAAACAGTCTAATTCAAAGTCAGAAAATTCTACTCATTTGTGAGAAAGCACTTAGATCAGTGCTAACAATACTGACCAGGACCTCAGAGCTGCCTGGCAAACTCACCACCAGCCATAGGAACACCACGGCAAGAAGGCTATCTATCTGTCAGTCTGTTTGTCTGTCTAGCTATCTAGCTGTCTGTCTGTCTATATATCTATTGATATAAACACCTTTTTTTCCATGAGGCTGGTGTTCCTGTGGCTGGTATTCAGCAGCTCTGAGGTCCTGGTCATTTCTGTTAGCACTGATCTAAGTTTTTTTCTCAAAAGTGAGTAGAATCTTCTGACTTTGCATTCAACTGTTTATTAAAGTTAGTGCACCATGAGACACCTCCTCTTTTTTGCCGTATCTTATATTATTTGAACTGTTACTACACAGAAGCAATTCTGTGAAGAAGGGTTGGGATTAGCATGGCTCTCCAGAGTGCTAGGGGTGAGTATTTTTAACCCCTAAGGTAATTTAAAAGAAACAAATGAATACTGATGACGCCACCTGTTTTGTTAACAAATTTGCATTCATAACGAAACTAATGCAAAAGTCAATTTAAAAACACAATTTATGTAAGAACTTACCTGCTAAATTCATTTCTTTCATATTAGCAAGAGTCCATGAGCTAGTGACGTATGGGATATACATTCCTACCAGGAGTGGCAAAGTTTTCCAAACCTCAAAATGCCTATAAATACACCCCTCACCACAACCACAATTCAGTTTAACGAATAGCCAAGAAGTGGGGTGATAAGAAAGGAGCGAAAGCATCAAAAATAAGGAATTGGAATAATTGTGCTTTATACAAAAAAATCAAAAAAGGGTGGGTCTCATGGACTCTTGCTAATATGAAAGAAATGAATTTATCAGGTAAGTTCTTTCATAAATTATGTTTTCTTTCATGTAATTAGCAAGAGTCCATGAGCTAGGGACGTATGGGATAGCAGATACCCAAGATGTGGAACTTCCACGCAAGAGTCACTAGAGAGGGAGGGATAAAATAAAGACAGCCAATTCCGCTGAAAAAATAATCCACAACCCAAATCAAAAGTTTTAATCTTATAATGAAAAAAACTGAAATTATAAGCAGAAGAATCAAACTGAAACAGCTGCCTGAAGTACTTTTCTACCAAAAACTGCTTCAGAAGAAGAGAAAACATCAAAATGGTAGAATTTAGTAAAAGTATGCAAAGAAGACCAAGTTGCTACTTTGCAAATCTGATCAACAGAAGCTTCATTCCTAAAAGCCCAGGAAGTAGAAACTGACCTAGTAGAATGAGCCGTAATCCTTTGAGGCGGGGACCTACCCGACTCCACATAAGCATGATAAATCAAAGACTTTAACCAAGACGCCAAAGAAATGGCAGAAGCTTTCTGACCTTTCCTAGAACCAGAAAATATAACAAATAGACTAGAAGTCTTTCTGAAATCTGTAGTAGCTTCAACATGATATTTCAAAGCTCTTACTACATCCAAAGAATGTAAAGATCTCTCCAGAGAATTCTTAGTAATAGGACACAATGAAGGGACAACAATTTCTCTACTAATGTTGTTAGAATTCACAACCTTAGGTAAAAATTGAAATGAAGTCCGCAACACCCCCTTATCCTGATGAAAAATCAGAAAAGGAGATTCACAAGAAAGAGCAGATAACTTAGAAACTCTTCTAGTAGAAGAGATGGCCAAAAGGAACAAAACTTTCCAAGAAAGTAATTTAATATCCAGAGAATGCATAGGTTCAAACGGAGGAGCCTGTAAAGCCCTCAGAACCAAATTAAGACTCCAAGGAGGAGAGATTGACTTAATGACAGGTTTGATATGAACCAAAGCCTGTACAAAACAATGAATATCAGGAAGATTAGCAATCTTTCTGTGAAAAAGAACAGAAAGAGCAGAGATTTGTCCTTTCAAAGAACTTGCAGACAAACCTTTATCCAAACCATCCTGAAGAAACTGTAAAATTCTAGGAATTCTAAAAGAATGCCAGGAGAATTTATGAGAAGAACACCAAGAAATGTAAGTCTTCCATACTCGATAATAAATCTTCCTAGACACAGATTTACGAGCCTGTAACATAGTATTAATTACTGAGTCAGAGAAACCTCTATGACTAAGAATCAAGCGTTCAATTTCCATACCTTCAAATTTAATGATTTGAGATCCTGATGGAAAAATGGGCCTTGAGATAGAAGGTCTGGTCTTAACGGAAATGCCCAAGGTTGGCAACTGGCCATCCGAATGAGATCTGCATACTAAAACCTGTGAGGCAATGCTGGAGCCACCAGCAGTACAAACGAACGTTCCATTAGAATTTTGGAAATCACTTTTGGAAGAAGAACTAGAGGCGGAAAGATATAGACAGGATGATAATTCCAAGGAAGCGACAACGCGTCCACTGCTTCCGCCTGAGGATCCCTGGATCTGGACAGATACCTGGGAAGTTTCTTGTTTAGATGAGAGGCCATCAGATCTATTTCTGGGAGTCCCCAGATTTGAACAATCTGAACAAATACCTCTGGGTGAAGAGACCATTCGCCCGGATGTAACGTCTGGAAACTGAGATAATCCGCTTCCCAATTGTCTACACCTGGGATGTGAACCGCAGAAATTAGACAGGAGCTGGATTCCGCCCATACAAGTATCCGAGATACTTCTGTCATAGCTTGAGGACTGTGAGTCCCACCTTGATGATTGACATACGCCACGGTTGTGACATTGTCTGTCTGAAAACAAATAAACGATTCTCTCTTCAGAAGAGGCCAGAACTGAAGAGCTCTGAAAATCCAAAATGTTGATTGGCAATCTCGCCTCCTGAGATTGCCAAACCCCTGCGCTGTCAGAGATCCCCATACAGCTCCCCAACCTGAAAGACTCGCATCTGTTGGATTACAGTCCAGGTTGGACGAACGAAAGAGGCCCCTTGAATTAGACGATGGTGATTCAACCACCAAGTCAGAGAAGATCGAACATTGGGATTTAAGGATATTATTTGTGATATCTTTGTATAATCCCTGCACCACTGGTTCAGCATACAAAGCAGAAGAGGTCTCATGTGAAAACGAGCAAAGGGGATCGCGTCCGATGCAGCAGTCATGAGACCTAGAATTTCCATGCAAAAAACATGATTGAGACTGAAGGTTTCGACAAGCTGAAACCAACTTCAGACATCTCTTTTCTGTTAGAGACAAAGTCATGGACACTGAATCTATTTGAAAGCCCAAAAAGGTTACCTTTGTCTGAGGAATCAAAGAACTCTTTGGTAAATTGATCCTCCAACCATGTCTTTGAAGAAACGACACAAGTTGATTCATATGAAATTCTGCAGAATGTAAAGACTGAGCAAGTACCAAGATATCGTCCAAATAAGGAAATACCGCAATACCCTGTTCTCTGATTACAGAGAGAAGGGCACCTAGAACCTTTGAAAAGATCCTTGGAGCTGTTGCTAGGCCAAACGGAAGGGCAACAAACTGGTAATGCTTGTCTAGAAAAGAGAATCTCAGAAACTGATAGTGATCTGGATGAATTGGAATATGAAGATATGCATCCTGTAAATCTATTGTGGACATATAATGCCCTTGCTGAACAAAAGGCAGAATAGTCCTTATAGTCACCATTTTGAATGTTGGTATCCTTACATAACGATTCAATATTTTTAGATCCAGAACTTGTCTGAAGGAATTCTCCTTCTTTGGTACAATGAATAGATTTGAGTAAAACTCCAGACCCCGTTCCAGAACTGGAACTGGCACAATTACCCCAGCCAACTCTAGATCTGAAACATATTTCAGAAATGCCTGAGCCTTCACTGGGTTTACTGGAATGCGAGAGAGAAAAAATCTTCTCACAGGTGGCCTTACCTTGAAACCTATTCTGTACCCTTGAGAAACAATGTTCTGAATCCAAAGACTGTGAATCGAATTGATCCAAATATCTTTGAAAAATCGTAACCTGCCCCCTACCAGCTGTGCTGGAATGAGGGCTGCACCTTCATGCGGATTTGGGAGCTGGTTTTGACTTTCTAAAAGGCTTGGATTTATTCCAGACTGGAGAAGGTTTCCAAAGGGAAACCGTTCCTTTAGGGGAAGGGTCAGGCTTCTGTTCCTTATTCTGACGAAAGGAACGAAAACAATTAGCAGCCCTATATTTACCTTTAGATTTTTTGTCCTGAGGCAAAAAGGTTCCTTTCCCCCCAGTAACAGTTGAAATAATAGAATCCAACTGTGAACCAAATAATTTATTACCTTGGAAAGAAAGAGAAAGCAAAGTTGACTTAGAAGTCATATCTGCATTCCAAGATTTAAGCCATAAAGCTCTTCTAGCTAAAATAGCTAAAGACATATACCTGGCATCAATTCTAATGATATAAAAAATGGCATCACAAATAAAGTTATTAGCATGTTGAAGAAGTTTAACAATGCTATAAGCATTATGGTCTGACACTTGTTGCGCTAAAGCCTCCAACCAGAAAGTGAAAGCTGCAGCAACATCAGCCAAAGAAATAGCAGGTCTAAGAAGATTACCTGAACATAGATAAGCTCTCCTTAGAAAGGATTCAAGCTTCCTATCTAAAGGATCCTTAAAGGAAGTACTATCCACCGTAGGAATAGTAGTACGTTTAGCAAGAGTAGAGATAGCCCCATCAACTTTAGGGATTTTGTCCCAAAACTCTAATCTATCAGATGGCACAGGGTACAATTTCTTAAACCTTTGAGAAGGAGTAAATGAAGTACCCAGACTATTCCATTCCCTAGAAATTACTTCTGAAATAGCATCAGGAACTGGAAAAACTTCTGGAATAACTACATGAGGTTTGAAAACCAAATTTAAATGCTTAGTAGATTTAGTATCAAGAGGACTAGACTCCTCCATATCTAATGCAATTAACACTTCTTTAAGTAAAGAACGAATAAACTCCATCTTAAATAAATATGAAGATTTATCAGTGTCAATATCTGAGGCAGAATCTTCTGAACCAGACAGATCCTCATCAGAAACAGATAAGTCAGAATGATGGCGGTCACTTAAAAATTCATCTGAAATATGAGAAGTTTTAAAAGACCTTTTACGTTTACTGGAAGAAGGAATAACAGACAGAGCCTTCCTAATAGATTTAGAAACAAATTATTTTACATTAACAGGGACATCCTGAACATTAGATTGAAGGAACAACAACAGGTAATGGATCATTACTAATGGAAACACAATCTGCATTAGAAAGTTTATCATGACAGTTATCACAAACTACAGCCGGAGGAACAGTTACCAAAAGTTTACAGCAGATGCACTTAACTTTGGTAGAACCAGCATCAGGCAGCGTCTTTCCAGAAGTAGATTCTGATCCAGGGTCAGGTAGAGACATCTTGCAATATGTAATAGAAAAAAACAACATATAAAGCAAAATTATCAAATTCCTTAAATGACAGTTTCAGGAATGGGAAAAAAATGCCAAATGAACAAGCCTCTAGCAACCAGAAGCAATGAAAAATGAGACTGAAATAATGTGAAAAAAAGGTGGAGACAAAAATGACGCCCACATTTTTTGGCGCCAAAAATGACGCCCACATTATTGGCGCCAAGTACAACGCCCATATTTTTTGGCGCCAAGTATGACGCCACATCCTGTGACGCCGAAAAAAACGACGCCCACATTTTTGGCGCAAAAAAAGTCTGAACACATATACGTCAAAAAATGATGCAACCACTAAAAAACTTCCGGCGTCAATTAGGGCGCCGGAAATGACAAAATATTTGCGCCAAAAAAGTTTGCGCCAAAAATGACGCAATAAATTGTAGCATTTTCAGCCCTCGCGAGCCTAACAGCTCACAGGGAAAAAAGTCAATTGAACAATTTTTAAGGTAAGAAAAAATTAATTAATTAATGAAACTGACTGTCTGAAATAAGGAATATTGATCATCCTGAATCATGGCAAATATAAGTTTAAAGACATATATTTAGAACTTTATATATAAAGTGCCCAACCATAGCTTAGAGTGTCACAAAAAATAAGACTTACTTACCCCAGGACACTCATCTACATATAGTAGATAGCCAAACCAGTACTGAAACGAGAATCAGTAGAGGTAATGGTATATATAAGAGTATATCGTCGATCTGAAAAGGGAGGTAGGAGAAGAAATCTCTACGACCGATAACAGAGAACCTATGAAATAGATCCCGTAGAAGGAGACCATTGTATTCAAATAGGCAATACTCTCCTCACATCCCTCTGACATTCACTGCACGCTGAGAGGAAAACCGGGCTCCAACCTGCTGCGGAGCGTATATCAACGTAGAATCTAGCACAAACTTACTTCACCACCTCCATGGGAGGCAAAGTTTGTAAAACTGAATTGTGGGTGTGGTGAGGGGTGTATTTATAGGCATGTTGAGGTTTGGGAAACTTTGCCCCTCCTGGTAGGAATGTATATCCCATACGTCACTAGCTCATGGACTCTTGCTAATTACATGAAAGAAATACCTATTTCAGCATTATACAATAAAAACATATAAATAAATAATTGTATATACATGTGTTATATATCCCCCTAGCTCCTATAAGTTTAATATTTTTTCTTTATTAACAATAGAGATTGCAGACATAACAAATATATAGGTGTTCAGTGGGAGTTTCATGGACATTCCATGGGAGTAAACTGTATTTTAACATCGCCGTGAGTTTCTAATTTTAAAGGGACTATACTACCTCTTAGATGCACCTTTTCAGCCACATCAGTCACAACAGATTTTCAGTGGCAATTTTCCTTTGTTAGAAATCCACTAAATGTACAGTGAAACTTAATATTAATATTTATTATTTGAACTGTTACTACACAGAAACTGTTTTTTTTTTGTTTAGTGAATGCACAGTCTATGGCTCCATATACTAAGCATCATCAGCTGCTTTAAATCCCTTGTTTCATGCATGCAAGCCTGTTTCCCGCAATGTAAGAAGCAGCAGACATCAGATGATTTCTTCTTCTGCTACGTCTAAGTTGGCGGAGAGAAATCACCCTAAACACTTTCACTCAGGGTGATTGACAAGCCCTTCTCCAATCGTGTGAGGGAAGGGAGCAGCATTACACACTTGCTTGAGTGTATAATAGTACATATGGACAGCAGATGAACAGGGTCTGCTGTCTGTTCTATGCAAAGCAATGCATATTAGTTATCAAGTTGAGAACCTTGTCTGCACAGATTTTAGTAAATTTGGCCCTATGTTGTGTAAACATACTTTAAATACACACTCCCCCCTGTTGAGATCTGAGACAACTGGTGATAGTGGCAGACTTTTGCTGAAATTGCAATACCTATCTTTCCAATGGAAGGCATATCACCACTTGTTGTAACAGAGAGTGTCAGCGCACTTTCTTGTAAAATATCGTCAGACCCACAGGATGTGAGACTTGCAAAGCTAAAAAGGCTCTGACGATCCTTTTATCAACAGGCCCAAAGACCCCAAAATAACTTTTTTACATTGGACTATCACTACATTGGACTATTATGCATAATTTAAATGCATTTACTTATTTTCTTCATTGTCCATTATTTTGGAGAAGATTTATAATAATTTATTTCTATAACTTCATGTCTGTTCCTAGTGGCCCCAGGGAATGGCATGATAACATTTTGTTATTAGAATAATACACTGTACTAGTTATATCTAAATTGTGTAAAATGTATCCAAAATTCATATTATTCTAGTCATTTTGTAACGCTTTATTTTTTCTTAAACAAATTTGTAAATTCAACACACATAGGGGGATATTTATCAAGCCGTCAACCCCAAATACGCTGGAATTCCGCAGCATAATTGTTGCAAGCTTGATCCAACCTAGTTATCAAAGCCTACAGACCAGGAAAAGTTGAAATCTGTGACGCAACATACGATCCGCCGGTCTTAATTTGACACAGATTGATGCTTACGTCATTACAGATGTTCCGAATACACATTTGACACTATTTGACACTTTTTAAAAGTTATCAAATAGTTAACAGGTACGCTAGCGTCTATTCCGGCCCAGCATACCTGGTTTTCAATCCGCCACCCTGGAGGCCGCAGATGCCATAGGAATCAATGGGAGTCTGAAAGCAGCGAAAGCTTATGTTCGATGCTGCCAGATATCCCATTGATTTCTATGGTAGAAAACCAGTTACATTTACACCTAACACCCTGACATAAGCCCAGAGTCTAAACACCCCTAATCTGCAGCGCCGACATCACCGCCACCTATATAATGTTATTAACCCCTATTCTGCTGCTCCCCGACCCTGCCGCAACCTAAATAAATGTATTAACCACTATCCCGCTGCTCCCGGACCCCACCGCCACTAAACAAACGTATTAACCCCTATCCCTTCACTCCCGGATCCCACCGCCACTAAATAAACATATTAACCCCTATCCCGCTGCTCCCGGACCTCGCCGCCACTAAATAAATCTATTAACCCCTAAACCTCTGGCCTCCCACATCACTACCACTAACTAAACCTATTAACCCCTAAACCGCCAGCCCCGCACATCACCATAAACTAAATTAAGCTATTAACCCCTAAACCTAACAACCCCCTAACTTTAAATTAAAATTACCACATCCCTATCTTAAAATACATTTAAACTTACCTGTAGAATTAAAATAAACTGTTTTTAAACTATTAATTAACCTACCCTAACAATTATACTACACTTAAATGAAACTACCAATTAAATTAACTAAATTACATATTAAAAATACCCTAACCCTACTCAAATTATTTAAATCTACTATTAAACCTTATTAAAAATTATTAAATTACAACAAAAATAAACGCTAAGTTACAAAAAATAAAAAACACAAAATTATGAGAAAAAAAACACAATATCAAAAATAAAAAAGAATTACACCTTATCTAATAGCCCTATCAAAATAAAAAAGCCCCCCCCCCAAATAAAAAAAAACCCTAGCCTATACTAAACTACCAACGGCCCTTAAAAGGGCCTTTTGTGGGGCATTGCCCCAAAGAAATTAGCTCTTTTACCTGTAAAAAATACAAACACCCCCCCAACAGTAAAACCCACCACCCCCACAATCAAATCCCAAAATAAAAACCCTATCTCAAATAACCTAAGCTCCCCATTGCCCTGAAAAGGGCATTTGTATGGGCATTACCCTTAAAAGGGCATTTAGCTCTTTTACTGCCCAGACCTTACTCTAAAAATAAAACCCACCCAAAAAACCCTTAAATAAACCTAACACTAACCCCCGACGATCCACTTACAGTTCTTGAAGTTCCGTTTAAAGGATCCATCCAGCCGGCAAGAAGTCTTCATCTGGACGGCCTCTTCCATCATCATCCAGCCGGTGAAGTCTTCATCCAGATGGCATCTTCTATCTTTATCCATCCGGCGTGAAGCGGGTCCAACCTGAAGACATCTGGCATGGAGCTCCTCTTCAATACGGTCGCCGCCATAAACTAGAATTTGAATGCAAGTGATGTCATCCAAGATGGGTCCCATGCATTCCTATTGGCTGAAAGGTTCCAATCAGCCAATAGGATTAGAGTTGCTAAAATCATATTGGCTGTTCCAATCAGCCAATAGGATTGAACCCTCATCCTATTGGCTGATTGGAACAGCCAAAATGGTGAGAGCTGATCAAATACTATTGGCTGATTGGAACAGCCAAAAGGGTGAGAGCTGCTCAAATACTTTTGGATGATTGGAACAGTCAATAGGATTTTAGCAGCTCTAATCCTACAGGCTGATTGGAACCTTTCAGCCAATAGGAACGCAAGGGACACCATCTTGGATGACGTCACTTGCATTCAAGTTCCAGTTTACGGTGGCGACCATATTGAAGAGGAGCTCCGCGCCGGATGGACCCGCTGCACCAGATGGATGAAGATAGAAGATGCTGTCTGGATGAAGACATCGCCAGCTGGATGAAGATGGAAGAGGCCGCCCGGATGAAGACTTCTTGCCGCCCAGATGAAGACTTCTTGCTGGCTGGATGGATCCTTCAAGCGGAACTTCAAGAACTGTAAGTGGATCGTCGGGGTTAGTGTTAGGTTTATTTAAGGTTTTTTTGGGTGGGTTTTATTTTTAGAGTAGGGTCTGGGCAGTAAAAGAGCTAAATGCCCTTTTTAGGGCAATACCCATACAAATGCCCTTTTCAGGGCAATGGGAGCTTAGGTTATTTTAGATAGGGTTTTTATGTGGGGGTGGTAGGTTTTACTGCTAGGGGGTGTTTGTATTTTTTTTACTGGTAAAAGAGCTAATTTCTTTGGGGCAATGCCCCACAAAAGGCCCTTTTAAGGGTCATTGGTAGTTTAGTGTAGGCTAGGTTTTTTTTGTATTTTGCGGGGGCTTTTTTTATTTTGATAGGGCTATTAGATTAGGTGTAATTCTTTTTTATTTTTGATAATGTGTTTTTTTTTGTAATTTAGAGTTTTTTATTTTTTGTAACTTAGCGTTTATTTTTTGTTGTAATTTAGTAATTTTTAATAAGGTTAAATAGTAGATTTAAATAATTTGAATAGGGCTAGGTTTTTTTAATATGTAATTTAGTTAATTTCATTGGTAGTTTAATTTAAGTGTAGTATAATAGTTAAGGTAGGTTAATTAATAGTTTAAAAATAGTTTATTTTCATTCTACAGGTAAGTTTAAATTTATTTTAAGATAGGGATGTGGTAATTTTAATTTAAAGTTAGGGGGTTGTTAGGTTTAGGGGTTAATACATTTATTTAGGTCGCGGCAGGGTCTGGGAGGGACGGGATAGGGGTTAATACATTTAATTAGGTGGCAGCGGGGTCCGTGAGAGGAGGGATAGGGGTTAATACATTTTTTTAGGTGGCAGCGGGGTCCGGGAGCAGCGGGATAGGGGTTAAACATTTTAGTATAGTGGTGGCGTTTTGTGACAGGGTATAAATAAAGTTGGTAAAAAGCTGAATAGACGCGAGATCGATGACTGCTAGTTAACCACAGTCCGATGCTCATCGCCCCATACTTGGTGTGCGTCTGTTTGCTTGCTTTTTTTTTTATAATTATGGAGATCGTATTCAGATCTGTGGCTGCGATGTTAGGCCAGAGTATTGGTGCCGGCAAAGCATAGTTGAGGCTTTGATAAGTATCTCCCATAGTATAAACTAGACATGTGCAGCAGCAATATATTTGTTTTAAACAAATCTTTGTGAACAAATATTCTGAAAAATTAGTTTTTCAGAATGTTTAGCTGCTGAGCTATCCAGTATTAATTTTATTTAAAATGTAACAAATGCTGACTATTCGGTAACATTTACATTTTGTTTCGTTAAACAAATGTAAATGTTCCTTTGCTACAGGAGAAACATTTCCCCTGTAGCTTTATACTTACCTACAGCACGCTAGGGGAGCTACGCTAATCCTAAACCACCTTCACAGAGTCCCGGGTCACTCTTATAGGAGGTTTGGAGTGGTGGATCCCACAGCCTGCACAAAAGGACTGTCATGCTGTTTGTCTTTTCTTAGCAACGAGTTCGTTTTGCTGCAATGGTGACGTATTGTTTTTGGCCTTGCTCGAGTTTGGCGTAATTTTTTACTGACTCTGGCTTTGTTTAAGCACACTTCTGAATATCCCCTTGGTTTTGTCTGCCTTTTCCACTATTCTGTTGCCGATCCTGCTTGTGCTTCTGACAATTCTTCTGGAATCAAATTTGCCTGACTCCTGCTGACCCTTCCCTGTCTGACTACTATATCTGAAGCTAGTTTTGCTACTGCATCTCCAAGTAAGGGTTTTCCTCTGCTCTTCTGACTATTCTAGTGGATTACCCTATCGAATTTCTTTACTTATTTCCAGCTACTCATGTTTAGTGGTCATGTCCTGGGTTCTATCCAGTGTCAATATATTCCACTTCTCAACCCCTGGGTCCAAACTTGGATAGCTGTGATAAGGACCTTCTCATGTAGCACAGGCTCTGGAATCTGCTGCGCTAAGCCTCCTATTAGCATTGTCTGACCTGGACTCTGTGAATAAAGCTCAGGATTAGCGCAGCTCTCCAGCATGCTATAGGTAAGTATTTTACCTCTAAAGCAAAAAACAAGAGGAGCAACTTCCAAGGATAAAAGTAAAACTTGACTTTAATTATTTCATATTAAAAGCGGTATCCATATAGCAGTATTCTGTATGTAACCCAAACATGACAGGGAACAGCTTAAGTATTTTACCTTATAAAGATAATTTAAAGTAAACAAATGTATAATAATGATTTTTTTTTTTTTTAATTAGTGCATTTGTTTTGTTATTTGTTTTGTGAAAAGAAACTGTTTTTCTTTTTTTTTGCTAAGACTATGCATTTGTAACTAAACAAATGCACGAGCCTAGTATAAACAATACATCTCTACAAACCAAAGGTTGTGTAGTCAATACACTTTCATATCCCCAAACTGCTTCCCACAGACACTTGTACAGATATTGTTTTGCTTTTTTTTTATACAATTATTGCAAATTATTTTTCTCTTTATTATGCCTTTCATAGTCCAAGTATGTGAGAATAACAATTTTATTGCATTATCTTTTATTAGAAAATCGATTTGCTAATTGTGTAATTTGTTGCATTATTCGGAAGTATTATTATTATTATCGGTTATTTGTAGAGCGCCAACAGATTCCACAGTGCTATAAACATAGGCGGTATACAAGGTAACATTTATAGGGATCAAATAGGTAGAGGGCCCTACCGAGAGTCGCACTGATGCAGTCAGCTCTTATGAAGGTGATCTGCAAACAGTTGGGCTCATTGGCTTACAAGGGGTTTCATGGCGGATAGTAATGGAGGAGAGGAACTGGTATAAGGAAAGGTTAGTGTAGGATGTATGCATCCCTGAACAGTAGAGCCTTTAGGAAGTGCTTGAAGCTTTCAAAGCTAGGGGAGAGTCTTGTGGAGAAAGATTTCCACAAGATGGGAGCCAGTCTGGAGAAGTCCTATAACTGGGAATGTGAGGAGGTAACACGAGAGGAGGAGACTAGGAGGTCGTGACCAGAGCGAAGAGGACGGGTGGGAGATCTGAGATATAGGGGGAAGCAGTGAAGTTGAGGGCCTTGTATGTCAGAGTCAGAATTTTGTGTTTAATTCTGGAGGCAAGAGGAAGCCAGTGAAGGGATTGGCAGATGAAAAGCAACGTGTAAGGATGATGAACCTGGCAGAGGCATTCAATATGGATTGTAAAGGAGCTAGGCGGAAGCTAGGGAGACCAGAGATGATGGAGTTGCAGTAGTCGAGGCGGGAAAGGATGAGATAGTGGAATAAAATCTTAGTTGTGTCATGTGTAAGGAAATCTCTAATTTTAGAGATTTTTTTAAGGTGGAAGTGGCAGGATTTAGCCAAGGACTGAATGTGAGAAGTGAAAGAAAGATCTGAATCAAATGTGACCCCAAGACATCGGGCATGCAGGGTAGGGGTAATGATAGAGTTGTCGACTGTTATAGAGAGATGGGGATGGTGGAGATTTTAAAAGAAGGAGGGAAAATAAGGAGCTTAGTTTTGGAGAGATTTAGCTTAAGGTAATGAGAGGACATCCAGGAAGAGATTTGAGAAAGACAGTTAGTGACACGGGTTAGCAAGGAAGGAGATAGGTCTGGTGCAGAAAGGTAGATTTGGGTGTCATCGGCATACAAATGACATTGACACCCATATGACTTTCTTAAGGAACCTAATGATGATGTGTAGATTGAGAAGAGAAGGGGACCAAGGACAGAGCCTTGTGGTACCCCAACAGAAAGTGGTAGGTAACATTAAAGGTACGGTTAGACAGGTAGGAATAGAACCACGAGAGGGCTGTGTCAAAAATGCCGAAGTAGTGAAGGGTTTGGAGCAAAAGAGGGTGGTCCACAGTGTCAAAGGCTGCAGACAGATCAAGGAGGATAAGCAGAGGGAAGTGGCCTTTGGATTTTGCTGTAAGTAGGTCATTGGTAACCCTTATGATTGCTGTCTATGTGGAGTGATGGGGGCAAAATCCAGATTGAAGTGGGTCAAGGACGGAGTTTAATGTAAGGAACTGGGATAGTACCATTAGTTTGCTGATCCATAATTTATCAGCAGATAGTTTTGCTATTGCTGATTGCATGTTCCTATTTTGATTTATTATTGGCTAACTGTTTATTAACTGCATTCTCACTATTAATTTATAACTGGTTTTATTCAACAAAGTTATACTTTGAGGGTACATTAGAAACAGTTTAGCTAGGATGTTAACCAAAGTGAAAACATATGGGTTTCATCTAACAAAGTTTATGAAACATTATTCCTGTTTTTTGGGAACCATTATCACTACAGGGTCAAAAGCTCTGGTGGTTGGTTTTAGCACACAATCTTAAAGGCACTCATTATTATTATATTTTAAATAAATAAAAATTCTTACAGCAGCGAGAATACATTTCAAACACAAAAGTATCAAAATATTTCATAAAAAAGTATAAATATACAGTCTATTACAGTGACATAGATAGTAAAATTCAGACCGTAACCCTCAGTACAACTCAATAAATATTTTATGAAAATAAAAAGAATAAAAGAAAAACTTACAATTTCCCGTTAATCTTCTGTCTATCAGCTGCATCCTCCATGCAAGCTTTATCATATGGTGTTAGGATCTGTCTTCGGATTACTTTTTCACAGGAGTTGATAAAAACTTCTTTATATCTGTTTGTCTGTTTGTCTGTCTATATAATATATATCAGTGAGGGCCCTCTTCTTTACACATGGAGGCCGCAGGTCAGTAGTTTAGATGTTTTAAGGGCCACATACAAATGTAATGCTATCAAAAATAATAAAATTATGTGCAGCAGCAGCACAAACAATTGTGTTTAGATACATAAAAATAAAATGTCCTTCTCATTGATTTAACTCGCCAGGTTGTTTAATCCTAACAAACACTTATCTGACCCTCCCCACCTCTATTAATCATAATTGTAACTTTCCCCACCTCACATTAACCCTAAGCAATTTGTCCAGATCTATTCAAATACAATTAATTTGAACCATACCCCCCACCACCACCACCACCACCATCTGCAGCTGCCTATGATGGCTTAACCTGTTACACTTTAATTAGTTAAACATAACCTCCCTCATTGCAATGGCTCAACTTTTGCAAAACCAGTGCGACCCAACCACATCAACACCCTTCCTTCCCCCAACTGAATAAAATTCTAATAAATTTAAAGGGGCATATGAGGCCTTATTTGCAGTAGTGACATTTTTAGACTGTAATTCACTTCCAAGTTGCATTGAAATATTTTTCTGTAAACTGTCTGACATAGCAAACTTCAGTAAATGTTTTGGCACTAGGATGAATATGGCAATACTTTAATGAACAATAAATACAAATAAATAATATGGCTAACAAGCCATATCTTATAGCAACAAACATACAATGGAGTCGCTGTTCAAGCTTCAGTAGGATCACAGGATATAAGAGTTAAATAGATACACTGTTGTCGGATCCCATCCAACTGTTTTAAATATCGACAATAGTGATTAAAATATCCACAGTCAGTTTATATGCAGCACTTGATGGCTAGTGAACTTAAGATAGCAATTCAATCTCATGCATATGTATTTATATCCACCAAAACAGTCACTATAGCCAAACAGGCTGTATGCAATATAGGAATAAATTCCACTTACTTGCAATATAAATCCATCCGTACTGTGATTCACCTGTGTAGGCGCTAGGTGTCGATTCCCTCGACAACGGCTCAGCTCACTGAGTCTAGCAATTGCCACATCCAATTTTAAAGTGTGAGAAAACCTTGATGATTTACCTTCCTTCAAATCGCACTGTCAAGGTGTCCTTGATGAGCGCCAACATCCAAAACATGTCATACGGGTAACACCTGAAACGCGTCAGTGACGTCATCGGGCCGAGGTTGTAGCCTTCAACACTTTTAACTGGTAGTAGCTGTTTGGTATGTCTTATGTCTGGTCTGTGTAACGATTTTAATATTTGAACAATAAAGACTCTACTTTTAATCAATCGCTTGGAGCGGGTCTGTGTATTTTTCATGTTTTGGAAGCCATATCTTATGTTTCATGTCTACATAATCTGAAAGCAAGGAATAATTTGAATTTTACGAGGTTGGCATGGTTACCTACTTTGGAAGGACCATATTAAAGGGACACTGTACTCAGTTGTTGTAACATTAATGTAAAGAGCACAACGTAAAGGGACATATTACTTAAAGGGACATTTCATATTCATGTACATGAAAGAGTGGCAATAATACATATTAAAAATATGTTTTGCATTAAAAAGGGTTAAGTAAAAGATGTTCAGATTAAAGGTAAAACTAACAGGATGTGCAGGATTATGTACAACTGAGTCCTGAGCTCACTGGCTGACAGAGACTATTTCCACAGAAATAAGTTGATAGCTCTGTTTTTCAAAAAGCAAAGTTCCAATAAATTTTGAAACATTTTCTTTCAAATAGAAAATAGACATATTTTAATACCTTACCCCTTTAAACATTTAGTACATATTAGCCAAAGAGCATTAGTAGGACGTATCTAATCTATCATCTAATGAATATTAGTAGTACACATCTTAAATTGCTATGTTAGTTCCAATTTAAATTTAGCTATCTTTTACTTCACTTTTTTTTAGACAAACATTTTTAAAAACTAATCTTTTATATGAATAATTATATGAGTACAGTGTCCCTTTAACATTAGCATTATAAATAAGGAACTTATTTAGTTGATAGCTGATGATAAATTCTGGTTCTGGGAAGAGCTTTTATCTTCAGGCAAATATTGACTTCGAAAATAGCTTTAAATGTTATGGCTTTAATTTTGGACCTTGATAGTCATCAATCAGGCACTCTGTGATCAGGTGCTGAGGCAATTAAGAATGTAGAGTTAGTTTGGGTAGAGCTATCAAGTAGCATTTTCTGGAAGACTGGTCTTCACTGATAGTCATCATTCCATTGGATGGAGAAAGAATTCAAAATCAAGAGATAAAGGAAATGGTTTCAATAAATCAGTTAGTTAGACTCTGGGCACTTGGTCTAAGCACAGATGGCATATAATGAAACAAAGTTATTAATGCCCTTTGTAAGCCCAGAATTGGATAATTAAATTCTTATATTGGATGTCCTGCCCGTTTGGAGCTTTCTTTTGCATAGAAATAAAAGCAAAGGATTACAAAGTGGGAACACAGAGAATAGAAAAATAGAGAATATTTGTGCTTGTTTTATATTCTGTAAGCTAGAAGCTGAGAAAAATGATCTGAAATTGTATTCCAAAGAAATCAACTTTCAAAAGGGATGAATATGTAGCAATTCATCACAGTGAGAATCTGTGAAAATAACTAAAAAGTGGTCTTAAGCCATCATCAAAACTTAATAGAGCTAATAAATTGTATTATAAAGATATACATTGTGTTATCAAAACTGTTCAAACTGAAGTAAGTTACCAAAATAAAATATTGTTTGCACATTTCAACGACAGCTTCCAAGCATGTGTTTATTGTGGTTAACTAATGCTTAAGTAATGTATACAATTTTCATTTTTAAATTAGCATTTGAATATGAGTTTATTGATGCTGATTATTTATTAAGTGTATGCATTTTTTCATAATTTATGCAATGTGTGCAGCCATATACAATTTAAACTGTTGTGAATGCAAATATATAGAGCTTTAGCTAATGATGTTATTGTTGACATATTGTAAGAAAACCATTCATATATAATTATAGACAATAGTGTCACAAAATACCAGGACAACTATAAATTAATCCCATATAGCATTTGAATATTTTTGCAGTAAATTAATGGATGTTGTAAAAGGGACAGTTTACTCCAGAATTATATTTTTTTAAAAGATAGCTAATCCGTTTATTACTCATTTCCAAGTATTGCATAACCAACACGGTTATATTAATATACTTTTTTACCTCTGTGATTTCCATGTATCTAAGCCTCTGCAGACTGCCCCCTTATCTCAGTTCTTTTGACAGACTTGCATTTTAGCCAACCAGTGCACTCTGATAAGTAACTCCATGGGGATGAGCACAATGTTATCTATAAGGCACACATTAACTAATGCCCTAAAGCTGTATAAAAACTGTCAAATGTACTGGGATAAGAGGCAGCCATCAAGGAATTAGCAATTAGCATATATGAGACTACCTAGGTTTAGTTTTCAACTAAGAATAAAAAGAGAACAAAAAAAAAATTGATGATAAAAGTAAATTGAAAAGTTGTTTAAAATGACATGCCCTATCTGAATCATGAACTTTTCATTTTGACTAGTCTGTCCCATTAAATTTAATGTAACAGTAATATCATAGCTGTTAGTCATTTCATTTCATCTAAGGTCTGATGAAAAATCCTTGCAAAATTGTAGTAGATTTTTTTGAGCATTAGTTTGCAATGCTTTTGTCCATCCTTCACATCCAGAACCAACATAGCAAGATAGAATGTGCTCAAGCTAAAAGTTGTCTTTCTAAAACTCTTTGAGGTATCTCACAGTACTGATGAGAATTCTAAGATAATCTCACCTGAGCATAGAGTTTTAAATCATCAGACATCTAGGGAGATTTCCTCATTAATGATAGTATGAATTAAATTCAAAAGCCCAGCATTTCCCATTTCATTTTTTTTCTGTCTTCTTTAATGTCAATTCCAAGCCTAAGGGAAAATTAAGCATAATAAAAATGTCCATGCATATAAAATTCATGGATAAATGCTTTTGTGCATGAAAAAATTGTTTTAAGTAAATCTGTTTGCAAAGGTGCACAAATTTGTCTGTAAAATAGATGCTCATTGGTTGATGAGGACAGCTTCACAGTAATATTGGTAGACAGTGACACTCTTCCTTAAAGGGACAGTTTACTCAAAAATTTTCTCCCCTTTAATTTTTTCCCAATGATCCACTTTACCTGCTGGAGTGTATTAAATTGTTTACAAGTAGCTCCTTTACCCTTATATTGGCATTTGAAATTGTTAATTTAGCATGTGGTATCCCCACCTATTCTGAAAGTTTGTGGCCGCGCGTACCAGCTATAGATAAGCTTTGTAAACACAGCCAGCAGAAGAAATTACACTCCCAGTGTGATAAAGCAGAGATAAGGTAATAAAATGTTGATTTTCCATTGTTCTCTCAAAGTATTGGTGATTGTTTTAAGGACAGATATAAGATAAAGAAGCAGGTATATGTGCACAATGTGATACAGTAATGAGATCTGATTATACCTTCAAGCTCAACCCATTTTATTAGGTTTTGGCTTCAAAACACAAAATCAGAGCTTTAATATACAGAAATAAACCTTAAAAAGCTAATTTTCATACATTTTTTACTCTGCAGTTGGTAAAAAAAGCAATTGTAAACACATTAAGGGAAAAACTATTTTACAGTATACTGTCCCTTTAACTTAAAATAAACCAAAGGGCTTTTTTAAATGTTCTTTTTATATGCAGAAATAAAATGGTTTTATTTTCCCTTTAAATTAAGTCAATACATTTTTTTTTCTCTGTGGATTTAGCAAAAATGTAGACCATTATTTTTCTGCTTATAATATTACAAACATGAAAATTTTATAAAAATCATTCAATCCATTGAAAGCCAGTATATCTTAAAATGGATACATACTCATTTAATAAATATTTAACTTTATGTTTAACTCTGTAGACCAGGTACTTCCAGAAATGTTTTAATAATTCAATTTTGCCTTAGAACAAGTACATCTGTAAAGTATAAAAAGCCTGAGGCAAAATAAAAACATCATGTAATCACAAGAATTTGGTGGACAAAAAGTAAAGACATAAATAACTCATACGAAAATCCTTCTACACTGCTTTATCAGTCTGGTTAAGTTCTGAATATTATACACTGAAACAGCAAGAATTCTAGATTCAATAACATACATACTGGGGCCTATTTATGAAGCTGCGAGCGTCACATGATCCGATATTGCAGATCATGTTCGCTGCACATTGATAAATGCCAACAGCATATGCTGTCGGCATTTATCATTGCATCAGCAGTTCTGGTGAACTGCTAGTGCAATACCGCCCCTGCAGATTCGCAGCCAATCAGCCGCTAGCAGAGGGTGTCATTCAACCTGATCGCATTCGATCGGGTTGATTTCTGTCCGCCGCCTAAGAGCTGGCCGGATGGGTTATGAAGCAGCGGTCTTTAGACCACTGCTTCATAACTTCTGTTTCTGGCGAGCCTTCAGGGGCAAACACGGGGCATCAAGCTCCTTACAGAGTTTGATAAATATGCCCCACTGTATTTTCCTGTGCTCAATGAACAGTCAAGTGGGTAGAAACTAGGACAGTTAATTTATTACACTATAAAATATGTAAAGACCAGGATACTGGGCACTTACTGTGAAAAGAAAGGTCCACATACTTTGGATTTCAACTGTATAGTTCACCTAGCACAGCATTGCCCATTTTGAGAACTTGGAGCAGATATCTGGAAAACTATTTCTGAAGAAGTGAATGAACCAACTGGTTTAGTCACTATTTATTAGATTACAAGTGGCACACTAACAGTTATTTGTCAGCAAAAAAGGTGTTTATCACTGGTGTTGAAAGTAAATGTGAACCTGTGAGCACAATCCCAGTTTATGCTAGAACGATTACATCATCATCAGAGCTCTGGTTAGCTGTTTTGTAAAACAAAAAAGTGTCACAAAATAATTCACAAATACATTAAAAAGTACAGTTACACTCATTGAGATACATAAATGTGTATATGCAGGGCTTTTTTGGTGGGGGTACTCACTGGTACCACCATCCCTGCCATCTCATAACATAATATTTGTAATCATCCTGTAAATACTCTGGTTTTCACAAGAGGGGGCTGCAATATATATCAAGCATTGTAAAAAAAACTTTATCCCTTTGCTTTTCTCAAAGTTACTGAGCACAATAAATATCAATTAATAATCAATGAGTACTGGCACCTTTTCTTTACATAAAAAGCATTATGTATATGTATGTGTATATATATATATATATATATATATATATATATATATATATATATATATATATATATATATATATATATATATATGTATGTGTGCATACATATGTATTTATATATGTATACTTGTATTTACAAACATATACACCCATAAATCCATATTTACACACATAAAGACATAGGGCATTGAAGCCTGAAAAGCAATATTCATGAAACCCAAAATGTATACAATTTTAAACAGCTTTCCAATTTACTTCTATTATTTAATTAGATTCCTTCTCTTGTTATCCTTTGCTGAAAGGTTTATATAGGTAAGTTCAGAAGCAGCAAAGAACCTAGGTTCTAGCTGCTGATTGGTGGCTGCATATATATACCGATTGTCATTGGCTTATCCATGTGTTCAGTTAAAAACCGGTAGTGCATTGCTGCTCCTTCAACAAATGATATCAAGAGAATAAAACTAAGTATATAATAGAAGTAAATTAGAAAGTTATTTAAAATTGTATTCTCTATCTGAATCATAATAACCTTTTTTTTTGGGTTTCATGTCCCTTTAATACAGTGTTATACTGTGTACTTACTGTACGTATTTTACATTCCTTTGTTCTTCACATATTGGAATATGTCCTAAGAATTTTTAAATAGAAATTCCTATATATATCTGTATCTATCTATACTTATATATAATTTTATATATATATATATATATATATATATATATATATATATATATAACTTCCATGTGTGTCTGCACTCACAATGCAATAGGGACATCAACCAGGGTGCCAATCAGGTAAATCAATAATCCATTATAGAAGAGGACTGCACTCACTGGATTTGGTATATAAAATAATTTTTTTTATTAAGGTGACGTTTCGGGGTACGCAGACCCCTTCCTCAGACCAGGCAACAGTGCAAATGAACAGTGTGCAATATAAAGCTATGTTGCTTTATATTGCACACTGTTCATTTGCACTGTTGCCTGGTCTGAGGAAGGGTCTGCGTACCCCGAAATGTCACCTTAATAAAAAATTTTATTTTATATGCCAAATCCAGTGAGTGCAGTCCTCTTCTATAATGGATTATACACACACACACATATATATATATATATATATATGTTGTGGATAAAGTCAGATATTGGATAATCCTAGGATTACTCGGGTAAAACGAACATTACCCAAGTGGCTGTGGGTGAAGCCCGATGTATAATCATAAATCCCCTCGTAGTGCGGAGTCAACGCATAAAACATAGATAGCATGCAATGTAATTCCCCCATCTTCACTATCTTTTTTGCCTCCGCCTGGGAGGTTCAAGGGGGGAAAAGCAGGGCACCATTCTTGAACCCCCCAGGGGGAGGCAAAATAAATAGTGTAGATGGGGAAATTACAGTACAACGGTACCCACATCCACTTGGGTAATGTCCGTTTTATCCGGGTAATCCTAGGATTACCTGGATTTCTTACTTTACCTGTAACATATATATATATATATATATATATACTGTGTATATATATATATATATATATATATATATATATACTGTCAAGAAACAAAAGCACTCTCTGGATTTGAAAACAAATAATGAGTTTACTAGCATCATGTTTCACCCCTTCCTCAGACAAAATCAAAATGGTGGACAGTTATATACATATATAAATACAAAAACACCTCCCCTCATTAGTGCAGCCAATCACAGAAAGCCACCTGATTGGTGGAACAAGACACACCCTTAATAAAATTCTAATATGTAAATAAAGTATACAAAATATATCCAAAAAATGTGTAGATAATAGCACCATACATATACATAAATATGACATTAATTCATCTTCATTAAAATTATACCAAACAGTTAAGGTTATATATAGCAAAGGAGAGCATAAAGACTGGATAAGTAGGTATAAATTTAAAAACGCTAATAGTGGCGTGTGCTGTTCTGGCCATTTTTCAACTATAGTGAATACTCCAAGTGTGTGTTAGAGAGAAAATAACAAACAATATATATATAACCCTGCACCTGAGGGGCTCTAAGTCAAGTATAGAGGTGTAAAGATGGCTTGTTAGGAGGACTGTAGGCATGAATTAATCCCAGTATTGATGTCAAAATACTTACAGGGGATAATACTAACCTGTCCTGTATTTCAGGTCAAATGCAGGCTAGAGGGGGTGGGGCTTAAGCGTGTGTAGTCTTACACTGTTTAGGAGGGTGTGTGTGCTGGCCTAGTGAAAAGACCAAATTTACTGGGCATTTAAACACCCAATCGCTACAGCTCTAACCACCGCAACTACTATTGCAGGAGTAAGTAACTGGAATATGACTCTATCGACCAAATATAAGAGATAATAGTAATCTCCAACACATGTATTTTTCCCATTGCTATTAACCATGTGGGGTAAAGAAGGAAGCAAATGGGTGGTGACTAGGGTAGCTAGATAAGCCATGAGAGATAGGCATAGGAGTATTCCTAATTGTAATTACAGACCCCTGATGTAAACATATAACACATACTTAGGGGGGTAAGCTCTAACCACCGCAACTACTACTGCAGGAGTAAGTAACTGGAATATGACTCTATCGGCCAAATATAAGAGATAATAGTAATCTCCAACACATGTATTTTTCCCATTGCTATTAACCTTGTGGGGTAAAGAAGGAAGCAAATGGGTTGTGACTAGGGTAGCTAGATAAGCCATGAGAGATAGGCATAGGAGTATTCCTAATTGTAATTACAGACCCCTGATGTAAACATATAACACATACTTAGGGGGGTAAGAATTAAAATTTATAAGAAAAAAAATATATATCTAGATCCTTACTAATGGGACTAAGTGGACCAAATAATATGGAATTTAATATATACACCACTTGTAAAGGGTCAAGGGGATCAAAACATTATGTAGTCATAATAAGAGGTAATATACTGGGGGCTGGTCTGTCATCAAACACTGATAAGATAGTCATAGAGGGATACATAGTAAAGACATTTGCATAAGTCTAATAGTCATAAAAAATATCTTGTCAACACACTAAATCATAGGTAATAACGGGATATCCAAATATGCTTATGAAGTAAACAGATATATTGTCAAAGAAAACAGATATGTTGTTAAAGTAAACAATGCCAGTTAATATTCACATGTAACCCCTTGGGGTAGGCCAATCACAGGGAGTGCTATTAGATCTGCTTTAGGCACTGGAAAAAAACAGATCAACCTGTAGACATACATTTTTTGGAGGCCAAGCATACGTCATCATACCTTGATTAATCATGTCCCACCCCTCAAACGAAGTCATGGTGGTGACAGAAAAAAGAAACTCCTACAAGTGGAGGCTAAATGGATATTCAAACTTGACACCCTACACCCCAAAGGGTTAAATGTGAATATTGACTGGCATTATTTTCTTTAACAACATATCTGTTTTCTTTGACAGTATATCTGTTTTCTTCTATAGCATATTTGGATATCCCGTTATTACCTATGACTTAGTGTGTTGACGAGATAATAAAGCTCCCTTGATCAGCAATTATCTTTCTGCTAATATGAAAATTGTTAAGTTTTCCTGAATAAAATGGCAACTCCCTTTCTCCTATGTGTGCCAGGACTTTCCATTACATTCAAGTAAGTTTCATGAATGAAACCTATATCTATTCTCAATTTAATTCCATGACCCATATATACTGTACATACCATTAGGGATGGGCGAATGTGTTTATAATCAAATTTGAATGTTAGAACGAATGTTATTGCAGAAATTCGATTTACATAATAGAATGTTGATAAGAACGAATATTCTTAAAAATTCGATTTTCGAATGTTATTTACAGTTTTCGAATGTTACATTTATAAAACACAATTGTAGACTAGAAACACTGTTTCGAATTCGAATGTCACATTCAAATCGAATATCACATTCAAATCAAATATCACATTCGAATTTGAATATTACATTTATAAAACACAGTATTAGACTAGAAATACTATTTTGAATACGAATGTCACATTCAAATCGAATATCACATTCAAATCGAATATCACATTCGAAACGAATATCACATTTATTAAACACAGTTGTAAACTAGAAATACTATTTCGAATTTGAATGTCACATTCGAATATTAAATTTCTGAATTGAATGAATACATAGCTAAACATTCTATTATTCGAATGAATATTTTCTAATTTTATTGAAAAATTCGAAAATGAAAATTCAAAAAAAAAATGTTAGAATGTTATATACACATTCGAAATTCGATTTGAACGAACGAATGTATCAAAATTCGTTTTAAATTTTGATTTTTTAGAAACATTCACCCATCCCTACATATGTGCGATACATAAAAAATCATTCTAAATTAATCAGTATTTAGATAAACAGGACCCAGTTTTAGCATTTCATAGAGTTAATGAAAGAAAAAAAAAAAAAGGTCAACTCCTATCTGGTTCATTTATCCTTCCAATAAAACCATAAACTATTTACTTTATTCTTCTCTCTAAGGCAGGTCTGTTATCCTATTTAACTTCATCCCATAAAAAAATCTTCTACCTCCTGTCGATTTAAGGAAATCCTGAAGCCTTATTTTGTTTTAATGCTAATTCTAGAGGGGTAAATCAATTTTTCAATCCTTCCTTCCTGAATCAACCGTGTATAGAGCGGAGCACAAAGTTTCCTTCTATTGCACATTTCAAATCAAAAATCTTCCTTTCTTCTCAGGAAAGTTTTTTGTATTCTGTATGTCTAAAATATTCACTTTATCTTAAGAATGTAAGTATGTTATGATTAGTGGTCTAGGCTTAGAATTTGAATCAGATTTATTTCTTACAGGGCCTATCCTATGTATACGCTCCAATATCATTGGCGTTGTAATATCAGTAATGTTTTATAATGCTGGTGGTTAAACCGTGGTGAAATTAAGTCTTTATTAACTATGCCTTCTGGTATCCCAATTTTTCGTATATTATTTCTTTGTGACCTAGTGTGATTAGTTGTTTGGGTAAAGCCACCCTAGTTGAGAATTGTTTTATTCCTGCATCAACACTAATTTGAAGGCTATCAAATTCAAACATACAAAGGGCACTAAGCTGTTTTAATAACTCCATATTTCCAGGTGCCGGATTATATTCCACTGGAGGTATTGCGATGCTAAGTCTATTGCTTTTCTTTTCTTAAATTCCTGCTCCTACCTGTCATTGTAGATGTTTTTGTTTTAGTGGAATAGCTGTATATTTATCCATAAAAATAAAGAGATGGAAAAAAAAAAGACACAAAAAAAAATTATTTCAAAGATTAACCTTATATACTCTAATTCACTCTTCAGTGATAAATATTACCTTTCCAACATATGTGCACACATTTTAAACTTTCTTTTAAAATTCAGCTTATACTTTTAAGTCACTCTTTAGTAATATATTTTATATCACTAACTTGTGTACACAAACTCTATAGATTTCAAGGAAAAGAGAAAAAAAATTACCTTATGTGCTCTAAACACACTCTTTATAAACGGATTTTATTCAACCCCCCCAAACAAACAAACAAAACAATATTAGTCAGTTAGATTATGAGCCTATGGCTATGCCTACAACAGGTGTTGCTAAAGTAAATTGGGCTGCAAATAATCCACCCATTATATTTATTCCTTCCAAGGAGTATTAGATTAAAGTTAAACAAGCTTGTTGTGTTTATCTTGTGAGAACCCATTAAAGGTGTAATAGATGTAATCCAACATGTATCCAGGACAGAAAGGATTTCAAATGCCAGGAGAATTTCTCCACATCAAAACAAAAAAAATGTATATATACATATATGTGCAAAGGGACAAAAATGGCTGCCAGTTTACAGCCCTTTTCTTTTGAAAAGTACATTAAGATTACATATCAGAAACAGGTACCTAACAGGTTTAATTTTCCATAGTTATAGTGACTGACTTGGCGCAGACCTTATGTTTCAGGAAGCAACAAAGTTCTTTCACTAAAAAATAGGTTATTGAAAAGAGTTTTATTACTCCCAATACCGTCAGTTTTCCTCAACCCTTAATTTTTCATTGGGGCTAACTGAGGTGCCATCTCTTGCCAAAGCAGTTCTACACATACCGTAGCATACATTGGCCTTTGCATCAACGTAAGTAAATGGTCCTAGACAATATTATGATGTAAAAACCTCAAAGTGTAAATAATCTCACTCAGCAAAAAGGCACAGTGGTAATTAACTAACAAATCACACTTTTTTGATGCTTAGTCATAAATATATATAGTTAATACAACTTGGTATAACAAACAGATATCCATATAATCTATGCAGATATTCACAGGTTGTCAATCATATTAAACTAAAATTCCTAACTAGATTCCCACAATACGGGCTAGAAGCCCTCTGCCTTATTTTATATTTGGTAGATACTACACAATACCTTTGCCTCCATTGCGTTGTCTTATTCTTCAAACAGCTGTGAAGCCAACGTTCAATTCTTCAGCTAGGCTCAAAACCATTATCCGCCTAGGGAAGACGGGCACACATGCAGGATGCAGGTTCCAAAGTTTCCAGTCAGTTGTGTATCACAAGTCTTTGCTTTCCACTTTGCCTATCCCAGATAACAAGCACTATGAGAATCTCCACTCGGCTGGCATCTTTTGGGGACTCCAGTTGTTTACATTGTAATTTATCATTCTTTTCTTTTTCAGATCAGTTTAAAAAATGGCATATTCAGAGCAAACTTGATAGCAGTAATGTATTTATATATTTTTTATCAGGCCTTACTCATAATGTGTGAGGATGAGGATAAAAGTATAAACTTAGCTGGGGTCACATCAAATTTGAAAATACCTATTTTGTAAAATCCTCCTACTTTATATCAGTATATGAACAAATTATGAAAAATATGGGAATGTGTTTTACTAATCAGTATAGAAACCCCTAAAGGGATTTGTAACAGTACTTTTTTAGTAAAAAAAAAAATAAAGAAGCAAAATCAAAGAAAATATAAAAAGAAAGAGTGTAAAATAAAACAGCAATCAATTTACTTGTTTTCTTGCAAAATGAGCACTTGGAAATTCTCAGTGTAACCACTGCCCTCAGGAAGTTGAGTGAGTCTACATGTTGGTAACTTACACTGCATTATGTCCTCTTCTGAGAATGGGCAAAACAGATTTTCTGTTTCTAAATAGTAAGCCAGCTCATGTTACTCTAGAAGATTTATGACATCCAGCTAGATATGCCTTCCTCTAGAGACCCCAGCTTCCGTGTAGGACTGTGAGAAGATGTAATAGGCTTTGCACAAATGAATTAAAAATAAAATCAATAAAAAGGTAAAATCTGTTTACAATGAGGAATAATACATATTGAAATGATTTCTATTAACTATAACTCATTACTTAAAGGGACACTGAACCAAAGTTTTTCTTTCATAATTCAGAAAGAGCATGCAATTTTAAGCAACGTTCTAATTTACTACTATTATCATTTTTTCTTCATTCTCTTGCTATCTTTATTTGAAAAGCAACAATACAAGTTTAGAAGCTGGACCATTTTTGGCTCATAACTTGGGTTGTGCTTGCTGACTGGTAGCTATATGCACCCACTATTAAACAAGTGTTGTCCAGACTACTGAACCAAAAATTGTCTGGCTCCTTAGCTTAGATGAAAAAGTCACAAAGAAGGGCAGGATCCAGCTTTTGTTCAAAATAAAATCCAACTTTTATTGGGCTCAGTTAAAACGCCAAATAGGCTAGAAGACAGCATACAAAATAGGTGTGTGTGAGCGTGACACCAAAGCTTACATGTTTCGGCACGCAGCCGTAATCATAGCCATAGGTGTCATGCAGGTGAATGCATTCTTAAAAAATCAGTGATACAATACAATTGGACAAAAGGTATATACAAAGCACGCCCACACTCCACAAATTAGAAGAATTATTAACTCTTTGTTCCCTGGACCTAACAACAGTAGTACACTTGCTATTTGGTACACATTAGAGAATTATTATGTTAGTGAAAATTTATAGTACTCAAAGTAGAGTGGTCTGGTAAGTAAACATATAAAACAAATTATGTAATGAATATTCTGTACATAAAAACGTTAGTTCTAAAATTTCTAAAGACCACTACTAAATATAATACCTATAAGCTATATATAACAAAATAATGTAGGTGATATTCTATCAAATGAATTCAGTTTAATTTATATATTTATAACTTTTTTAATATTCCCTATTGGGGAAATATTATTGTACCACAGAAATGTTACAAACAGATGAGCACTTTCAGGGAGAGAGGAACTTTAATCTGCCCTGTGTTATTGCTGAATAAATATTCTAGCATTTATGCTTATGTGTGTAACATATCTCTGCTATAATCTGTATAGAACCACAGAAATGTAGAAATGTATAGATCCCATATATTAAATATAGTATAAGGGAAATGGAAGATAGGGGAAAAATAAAAATAGAAATAAAAAGAAAAACAAACACAGAAATGGAAGTTCAAAATACCAAATACAAAAAGCACTAAGCTAAATGTATAAGTTGAGTATGTAAAAGGATGGTGAAATATGAGATATGTAAATAAGTTCACTGTATGTATTATACTTATATTCAACATGTTATCCTAATAAATGAAACGTGTCACATGTCATTTACAGCTGAATAAAGGTATATGTGGCAAGTATAGTATCAGGAGAGACACCAATGCTATTCCCAAAAGTTGATTAAATCGTATCTCGAATTTAATCCTAACGGTAACCTTGTTCTCAAAGTGTAGATCCAATACACTTCTCTTTTCGCAAGTATAGTTTCAAGGTTGCCTCCTCTCTTGGGCACCTTGGCTTGTTCAATTGCCACCCATCTGAGAGAGTTCAAGCTACAACTATGTTTGGTAGCAAAATGTTGAACCAGAGGTGTACTGGATGTACCTTTAGTGATAGTTGAGAAGTGTTCTCTAATACGGGAATTTATATCCCTAGAGGTTAACCCTACATATTGGACCCTGCACATAGTGCATACGATGACATATATGACATCAGTGCTTTGGCAATTAAGGCAGGATTTAATGGGGTATGTCTGACCTGTTATTGTAGAGGTAAATTCTTTTGTAACCCAGACAAAGTCACAGGGTTTGCACTTTCTGTGCCCACATTTGAACATACCTGAGTGTTGTAACCAGGAACTATTGTGTCGTGATGTCTGTTTTAATTCTGTTGGGGACAGAATGGATGCCAATGTAGGACTTTTTTTATAAGAGCACCTAACCCCTTGTTTTACGGTTTCTACCAGCTTATCGTCAGCTGCCAGTAGAGGAAAATGTTTCCTAACTATATTACAGATCTGGGGATACTGTGTGCTAAAAGTTGTCACAAAGTGTACACCTTTAAAGTCATTATGTGTGGTTTTGGGTTTGTCTACCAGAAGTTGGTCCCTATCCAGCTTATCAACAGCTAGTCTAGCTTGTTTGATATGTCTACGGGCATATTTTCTATCTTTGAGTCTCTTTTCTAGACACTCAGCCTCATGAACATAGTCTGCAGTGTTGCTACAATTCCTCTTAAGCCTGGTAAACTGGCCTTTAGCAACAGCATAAGATGTGTTCTTAGGGTGGCAACTGGAGGCATGCAGAAGTGTGTTGCCTGAAATGGGCTTACGGTATACTTTAGAGGTGATTTTACCACTGCTTTCCCCAGTGAGGCTTAAGTCTAAATAGTTGATACATATAGAATCTGTAGTGTAGGTGAAACTTAGGTTCAGATTGTTATTATTAATCATCTCAATGAAACTTATAATGTCTGCAGGTGAACCTGACCAAATAAAAAGGAGATCATCAATATAGCGTTTAAAAAAACAAATATATGATCTGTATGGGTTGCTATGGTCAAAGATGTTGTCTAGCTCCCATTTGCCAAGAAATAGGTTTGCATAGGAGGGGGCGTATTTCTCCCCCATGGCCGTACCGCATTTTTGCACATAGTATTGCCCTTCAAAGGTAAAGAAATTATGAGTCAATAGAAACTCTAAAATTCTTAGAACATATTTTTGAAAATCAGATGTATATTCAGTATGTGTAGTGAGAAAATATCTAACTGCCTCTATGCCCCTGTGGTGTGGTATTCTTGAATATAGAGAGACCACATCTACTGAAAGCCAGTGGTAATTGCTTTGCCAATTGATGTCAGTTAGAAGATTGAGTACGTGTTTTGAATCTCTAGTATATGTAGGTAATTGGTTGACCAATGGCTGTAGGATGGCATCAAGCCACTGGGACAATCTTTCAAATATAGAATCTATACCACTAACTATTGGGCGACCCTTTACGTTAGTGAGAGATTTGTGGACCTTAGGGAACATATGAAACACTGGGATCTTAGGATATTTGACATAAAGATAGTCGGCTGTATTTTCATCTATAAAACCGTGTTCAACGCCATCATCCAAAATATCAAACAACAATTTCTTGTACTCATTAGTTGGATTCCTTAGTAGGAGCGAGTAATCTGAAGGATTACTTAGCTGTCTAAGAGCCTCTGATATATAGTCTTTCCTATCTAGGACTACAATAGTGCCCCCCTTATCTGATGGACGAATTACCAAATATGGTTGTTGTTGTAATGACCTTAGTGCTTCAGATTGTCTATTGGTTAAGTTGTTAGTTGTTCTATCTGTGGTTTCTTTTAATTTCTGCAAATCTGATTCTACTCGTGAATGAAATGTCTCTATTATTGGCCCTCTATTTTGTATCGGGTAGAAGGTAGATTTATTTTTGAATGATAACGCCCTATTGAGTGTTCCAGGGACACTGTTGTCCTCTGTGGCAAGTTTTTGGAGGGATATGAGATCACAAATTTCTGAAAAGGTGTTTATACCTATGTTAGGTGCAGTGTGAACTCTATCTGGTTCAAGGTTAACGTTTTCATGTGGGGCATCTGCAAAGTGTTTCTTTAATGTGATGTTCCTCACAAACTTATTAATATCTATTAGTGTCTGAAAGATGTTGAAGTTTGTAGTAGGTGCAAAACCTAGGCCTAGGGATAGTACATCTATTTGATCATTAGTCAGTGTAACTGAAGATAAGTTAACCACACTATTTATTTGTATTTGGTCTGCGTGCAGTTGCCCCGTACTGGGTACCTCTCTTGATTGTTGTGTGTTGTCCCCCCTATGCCCTGTAATGGTGGGTCCATGGGAAAAACCTGATTTAGTAATGTCATGTCTTGGGTCCCTACATTCACAGCATGTGCACTCATTTGTTCATTTGATCTATTAGTAGGGGTATATTTAGCGTTAGAGTTTTTATCTTTAGATCTCACTGTTTGTGGTGTTAAACTAGTGGATACAATATTGAGAGTGTTAGATGCATTAGAGACATTAGAGCAATTGGGCCCTATAGGAGCCTTAAGAATGCCCTGTTGTGTGTTAGAGATGGTATTTGTCTGAGTTACTATGTCTATTTCATTATCTCCACCTGAATTATATTCATCTGAAGATCTGTCTGTATCGCTATCAGAAAAGCTCACTTGTTTGCGGTGACCCCTTCGATGCCTACGGTTACCCCTACGGTTTTGGTTCTGTGGTAAGCTTCGTCTATAGTTGGAGCGTTGCTTTTTGTTCCAAATATAGACTGAATTTTTCTGATAGTCTGTTTTGTCACGTACAAACTTGGTATGTTTGTTCTCCATTATAATTTGCTTACCACGGGCCAAAGACTCTTGTAAAATTTTATCAAATTTAGCAAAGTCAGGGTCAGCACTTCTATTATTAAGCTCTATCTGAAGTGCATCTATTTCATGTTTAACATCATTCAAATGTTGTGTCCTATATTGTATCAATAATAACATTAATTGACATGAACATTCTGATAACACTGCATTCCATTTATCAACAAATTCTGTGTCCGTAGTATCAACATCAAAGGTGGGAAATTTGAAGATTCTCAGTCCTCTGGGAATCATTTGTGCTTTAAGATATGATTGGAATGTCCAAATGTCCCACTGTGCTTTTGTTTCTTTGAACAAGAGAGTCTCCATAGTTTCAAATAAAGTGCTAAGTGAGAGTGTCCCCTTATCCTCAGAAAATATTTTTTCACATTCTGTGGAACTATTACTACGTGCAGTAGCAGGTCTCAGGGAGAAATATTGTGGTGCCGTTTCTTCCATTTCAAATCAGTGCTGATTTAAATATTCACAGCCGAAGTAGAATAGCAATATGTTTTCAATAGTAATAATATAGCCCCTGTGTTTGTAACTGCAGTGAGGAGTCTCCCTGGGTATCACCAGTAATACCCCAAATGAAAACGATAAAAGTATAGTGGGAGATACTCTTCAAATATGCAAGCTACAATGCAAGCAAATGTGCATAATTTTTTCGTGTTGTGTCCGGGACTTACCCCATATGAGCTCCAGTCACCCCCTTCTTAACGAACCTTCTGTGTCAGAGTTCTGAGCTGCCGGAGGACCTACACAGTCACGATCTAAGGTATATCGATGGGCTAATAGCTCCAAAAGACATCCGGCACTCACATGCGGCTTTAGCAGCGTTCCTGTCTTGCCAAGCGCGTCCTCTGACGTCAGTGGTGACGTGACGGGAATCTCCAGTCGGGGGGCGGTGCTCACTCTTCACCCGGGTTTAACAACAGGTTACTAATACACAGAGGCTAAGCAGATCCAAGTGCTGGTGCAAAAGCGAAAAAGTCACAAAGAAGGGCAGGATCCAGCTTTTGTTCAAAATAAAATCCAACTTTTATTGGGCTCAGTTAAAACGCCAAATAGGCTAGAAGACAGCCTATTTGGCGTTTTAACTGAGCCCAATAAAAGTTGGATTTTATTTTGAACAAAAGCTGGATCCTGCCCTTCTTTGTGACTTTTTCGCTTTTGCACCAGCACTTGGATCTGCTTAGCCTCTGTGTATTAGTAACCTGTTGTTAAACCCGGGTGAAGAGTGAGCACCGCCCCCCGACTGGAGATTCCCGTCACGTCACCACTGACGTCAGAGGACGCGCTTGGCAAGACAGGAACGCTGCTAAAGCCGCATGTGAGTGCCGGATGTCTTTTGGAGCTATTAGCCCATCGATATACCTTAGATCGTGACTGTGTAGGTCCTCCGGCAGCTCAGAACTCTGACACAGAAGGTTCGTTAAGAAGGGGGTGACTGGAGCTCATATGGGGTAAGTCCCGGACACAACACGAAAAAATTATGCACATTTGCTTGCATTGTAGTTTGCATATTTGAAGAGTATCTCCCACTATACTTTTATCGTTGTCATTTGGGGTATTACTGGTGATACCCAGGGAGACTCCTCACTGCAGTTACAAACACAGGGGCTATATTATTACTATTGAAAACATATTGCTATTCTACTTCGGCTGTGAATATTTAAATCAGCACTGATTTGAAATGGAAGAAACGGCACCACAATATTTCTCCCTGAGACCTGCTACTGCACGTAGTAATAGTTCCACAGAATGTGAAAAAATATTTTCTGAGGATAAGGGGACACTCTCACTTAGCACTTTATTTGAAACTATGGAGACTCTCTTGTTCAAAGAAACAAAAGCACAGTGGGACATTTGGACATTCCAATCATATCTTAAAGCACAAATTATTCCCAGAGGACTGAGAATCTTCAAATTTCCCACCTTTGATGTTGATACTACGGACACAGAATTTGTTGATAAATGGAATGCAGTGTTATCAGAATGTTCATGTCAATTAATGTTATTATTGATACAATATAGGACACAACATTTGAATGATGTTAAACATGAAATAGATGCACTTCAGATAGAGCTTAATAATAGAAGTGCTGACCCTGACTTTGCTAAATTTGATAAAATTTTACAAGAGTCTTTGGCCCGTGGTAAGCAAATTATAATGGAGAACAAACATACCAAGTTTGTACGTGACAAAACAGACTATCAGAAAAATTCAGTCTATATTTGGAACAAAAAGCAACGCTCCAACTATAGACGAAGCTTACCACAGAACCAAAACCGTAGGGGTAACCGTAGGCATCGAAGGGGTCACCGCAAACAAGTGAGCTTTTCTGATAGCGATACAGACAGATCTTCAGATGAATATAATTCAGGTGGAGATAATGAAATAGACATAGTAACTCAGACAAATACCATCTCTAACACACAACAGGGCATTCTTAAGGCTCCTATAGGGCCCAATTGCTCTAATGTCTCTAATGCATCTAACACTCTCAATACTGTATCCACTAGTTTAACACCACAAACAGTGAGATCTAAAGATAAAAACTCTAACGCTAAATATACCCCTACTAATAGATCAAATGAACAAATGAGTGCACATGCTGTGAATGTAGGGACCCAAGACATGACATTACTAAATCAGGTTTTTCCCATGGACCCACCATTACAGGGCATAGGGGGGACAACACACAACAATCAAGAGAGGTACCCAGTACGGGGCAACCGCACGCAGACCAAATACAAATAAATAGTGTGGTTAACTTATCTTCAGTTACACTGACTAATGATCAAATAGATGTACTATCCCTAGGCCTAGTTTTTGCACCTACTACAAACTTCAACATCTTTCAGACACTAATAGATATTAATAAGTTTGTGAGGAACATCACATTAAAGAAACACTTTGCAGATGCCCCACATGAAAACGTTAACCTTGAACCAGATAGAGTTCACACTGCACCTAACATAGGTATAAACACCTTTTCAGAAATTTGTGATCTCATATCCCTCCAAAAACTTGCCACAGAGGACAACAGTGTCCCTGGAACACTCAATAGGGCGTTATCATTCAAAAATAAATCTACCTTCTACCCGATACAAAATAGAGGGCCAATAATAGAGACATTTCATTCACGAGTAGAATCAGATTTGCAGAAATTAAAAGAAACCACAGATAGAACAACTAACAACTTAACCAATAGACAATCTGAAGCACTAAGGTCATTACAACAACAACCAGATTTGGTAATTCGTCCATCAGATAAGGGGGGCACTATTGTAGTCCTAGATAGGAAAGACTATATATCAGAGGCTCTTAGACAGCTAAGTAATCCTTCAGATTACTCGCTCCTACTAAGGAATCCAACTAATGAGTACAAGAAATTGTTGTTTGATATTTTGGATGATGGCGTTGAACACGGTTTTATAGATGAAAATACAGCCGACTATCTTTATGTCAAATATCCTAAGATCCCAGTGTTTCATATGTTCCCTAAGGTCCACAAATCTCTCACTAACGTAAAGGGTCGCCCAATAGTTAGTGGTATAGATTCTATATTTGAAAGATTGTCCCAGTGGCTTGATGCCATCCTACAGCCATTGGTCAACCAATTACCTACATATACTAGAGATTCAAAACACGTACTCAATCTTCTAACTGACATCAATTGGCAAAGCAATTACCACTGGCTTTCAGTAGATGTGGTCTCTCTATATTCAAGAATACCACACCACAGGGGCATAGAGGCAGTTAGATATTTTCTCACTACACATACTGAATATACATCTGATTTTCAAAAATATGTTCTAAGAATTTTAGAGTTTCTATTGACTCATAATTTCTTTACCTTTGAAGGGCAATACTATGTGCAAAAATGCGGTACGGCCATGGGGGAGAAATACGCCCCCTCCTATGCAAACCTATTTCTTGGCAAATGGGAGCTAGACAACATCTTTGACCATAGCAACCCATACAGATCATATATTTGTTTTTTTAAACGCTATATTGATGATCTCCTTTTTATTTGGTCAGGTTCACCTGCAGACATTATAAGTTTCATTGAGATGATTAATAATAACAATCTGAACCTAAGTTTCACCTACACTACAGATTCTATATGTATCAACTATTTAGACTTAAGCCTCACTGGGGAAAGCAGTGGTAAAATCACCTCTAAAGTATACCGTAAGCCCATTTCAGGCAACACACTTCTGCATGCCTCCAGTTGCCACCCTAAGAACACATCTTATGCTGTTGCTAAAGGCCAGTTTACCAGGCTTAAGAGGAATTGTAGCAACACTGCAGACTATGTACATGAGGCTGAGTGTCTAGAAAAGAGACTCAAAGATAGAAAATATGCCCGTAGACATATCAAACAAGCTAGACTAGCTGTTGATAAGCTGGATAGGGACCAACTTCTGGTAGACAAACCCAAAACCACACATAATGACTTTAAAGGTGTACACTTTGTGACAACTTTTAGCACACAGTATCCCCAGATCTGTAATATAGTTAGGAAACATTTTCCTCTACTGGCAGCTGACGATAAGCTGGTAGAAACCGTAAAACAAGGGGTTAGGTGCTCTTATAAAAAAAGTCCTACATTGGCATCCATTCTGTCCCCAACAGAATTAAAACAGACATCACGACACAATAGTTCCTGGTTACAACACTCAGGTATGTTCAAATGTGGGCACAGAAAGTGCAAACCCTGTGACTTTGTCTGGGTTACAAAAGAATTTACCTCTACAATAACAGGTCAGACATACCCCATTAAATCCTGCCTTAATTGCCAAAGCACTGATGTCATATATGTCATCGTATGCACTATGTGCAGGGTCCAATATGTAGGGTTAACCTCTAGGGATATAAATTCCCGTATTAGAGAACACTTCTCAACTATCACTAAAGGTACATCCAGTACACCTCTGGTTCAACATTTTGCTACCAAACATAGTTGTAGCTTGAACTCTCTCAGATGGGTGGCAATTGAACAAGCCAAGGTGCCCAAGAGAGGAGGCAACCTTGAAACTATACTTGCGAAAAGAGAAGTGTATTGGATCTACACTTTGAGAACAAGGTTACCGTTAGGATTAAATTCGAGATACGATTTAATCAACTTTTGGGAATAGCATTGGTGTCTCTCCTGATACTATACTTGCCACATATACCTTTATTCAGCTGTAAATGACATGTGACACGTTTCATTTATTAGGATAACATGTTGAATATAAGTATAATACATACAGTGAACTTATTTACATATCTCATATTTCACCATCCTTTTACATACTCAACTTATACATTTAGCTTAGTGCTTTTTGTATTTGGTATTTTGAACTTCCATTTCTGTGTTTGTTTTTCTTTTTATTTCTATTTTTATTTTTCCCCTATCTTCCATTTCCCTTATACTATATTTAATATATGGGATCTATACATTTCTACATTTCTGTGGTTCTATACAGATTATAGCAGAGATATGTTACACACATAAGCATAAATGCTAGAATATTTATTCAGCAATAACACAGGGCAGATTAAAGTTCCTCTCTCCCTGAAAGTGCTCATCTGTTTGTAACATTTCTGTGGTACAATAATATTTCCCCAATAGGGAATATTAAAAAAGTTATAAATATATAAATTAAACTGAATTCATTTGATAGAATATCACCTACATTATTTTGTTATATATAGCTTATAGGTATTATATTTAGTAGTGGTCTTTAGAAATTTTAGAACTAACGTTTTTATGTACAGAATATTCATTACATAATTTGTTTTATATGTTTACTTACCAGACCACTCTACTTTGAGTACTATAAATTTTCACTAACATAATAATTCTCTAATGTGTACCAAATAGCAAGTGTACTACTGTTGTTAGGTCCAGGGAACAAAGAGTTAATAATTCTTCTAATTTGTGGAGTGTGGGCGTGCTTTGTATATACCTTTTGTCCAATTGTATTGTATCACTGATTTTTTAAGAATGCATTCACCTGCATGACACCTATGGCTATGATTACGGCTGCGTGCCGAAACATGTAAGCTTTGGTGTCACGCTCACACACACCTATTTTGTATGCTGTCTTCTAGCCTATTTGGCGTTTTAACTGAGCCCAATAAAAGTTGGATTTTATTTTGAACAAAAGCTGGATCCTGCCCTTCTTTGTGACTTTTTCGCTTTTGCACCAGCACTTGGATCTGCTTAGCCTCTGTGTATTAGTAACCTGTTGTTAAACCCGGGTGAAGAGTGAGCACCGCCCCCCGACTGGAGATTCCCGTCACGTCACCACTGACGTCAGAGGACGCGCTTGGCAAGACAGGAACGCTGCTAAAGCCGCATGTGAGTGCCGGATGTCTTTTGGAGCTATTAGCCCATCGATATACCTTAGATCGTGACTGTGTAGGTCCTCCGGCAGCTCAGAACTCTGACACAGAAGGTTCGTTAAGAAGGGGGTGACTGGAGCTCATATGGGGTAAGTCCCGGACACAACACGAAAAAAAAAAATAAAAAAAAAAAAATAAAAAAATTATGCACATTTGCTTGCATTGTAGTTTGCATATTTGAAGAGTATCTCCCACTATACTTTTATCGTTGTCCTTAGCTTAGATGCCTTCTTTTTCAAATAAAGATAGCAAGAGAACGAAGAGAAATTGATAATAGGAGTAAATTAGAAAGTTGCATAAAATTGCATGTTCTATCTGAATCATAAAAGAAAACATTTGGGTTTAATATCCCTTTAATGTTTTTTTATTGCAAACATTATACAGACTGTTTTATATTCCTCTTACTGTATTCTGACTTGTAGTTTTAGAAAATAGTAATATCAGCATTGGCTTCAATGCTATTTCAACTACTTTTATTTAAAACAGTTAAAACAGATATTTTTATTCATGTTAAATCATGGCACCAAGGATATTCAGTTTAATACAAGTGAAAGCCATTACAGATAATACTAATTCTACTGCTTCTAAAAGTAATGCCTTACACTTATGGATTTTATTGTGCCCCAATATCAACAAATATCACCACCTTCTATGACGTTTCAAGAATGTTTGTGCTAAATAGAAACTTTTTGTTACAGTGGGGAAAAAAAGTATTTAATCAGCCACCAATTGTGCAAGTTCTCGCACTTAAAGGGACACTGTACCCAAACATTTTCTTTCGTGATTCAGATTGAGCATGAAATTTTAAGCAACTTTCTAATTTACTCCTATTATCAAATTTTCTTTATTCTCTTGGTATCTTTATTTGAAATGCAAGAATTTAAGTTTAGATGCCGGCCCATTTTTGGTGAACAACCTGGGTTGTCCTTGCTGATTGGTGGATAAATTCATCCACCAATAAAAAAGTGCTGTCCAGAGTACTGAAACAAAAAAAAGCTTAGATGCCTTCTTTTTCAAATAATGATAGCAAGAGAACAAAGAAAAAATGATAATAGGAGTAAATTAGAAAGTTGCTTAAAATTGCATGCTCTTTCTGAATTACAAAAGAAAAAATTTGGGTACAGTGTCCCTTTAAGAAGATGAGAGAGGCCTGTAATTTTCATCATAGGTATACCTCAACTATGAGAGACAACATGTGGAAACAAATCCAGACAATCACATTGTCTGATTTGGAAAGAATTTATTTGCAAATTATGGTGGAAAGTAAGTATTTGGTCAATATCAAAAGTTCATCTCAATACTTTGTTATATATCCTTTGTTGGCAATGACAGAGGTCAAACGTTTTCTGTAAGTCTTCACAAGGTTGTCACACACTGTTGCTGGTATGTTGGCCCATTCCTGCATGCAGATCTCCTCTAGAGCAGTGATATTTTGGGGCTGTCGCTGGGCAACACAGACTTTTAACTCCCTCCAAAGGTTTTCTATGGGGTTGAGATCTGGAGACTGGCTAGGCCACTCCAGGACCTTGAAATGCTTCTTACAAAGCCACTCCTTTGTTGCCCGGGCGGTGTGTTTGGGATCATTGTCATGCTGAAAGACCCAGCCACGTTTCATCTTCAATGCCCTTGCTGATGGAAGGAGGTTTGCACTCAAAATCTCACGATACATGGCCCCATTCATTCTTTCATGTACACGGATCAGTTGTCCTGTTCCCGTTGCAGAGAAACAGCCCCAAAGCATGATGTTGCCACCCTCATGCGTCACAGTAGGTATGGTGTTCTCTCTCCTCCAAACACAACAAGTTGTGTTTCTACCAAACAGTTCTACTTTGGTTTCATCTGACCATATGACATTCTCCCAATCCGCTTCTGGATCATCCAAAATGCTTTCTAGCATACTTCAGACGGGCCCGGATAGGTACTGGCTTAAGCAGGGGGACACGTCTGGCACTGCAGGATCTGAGTCCCTGGCGGCGTAGTGTGTTACTGATGGTAGCCTTTATTACGTTGGTCCCAGCTCTCTGCAGGTCATTCACTAGGTCCCCCCGTGTGGTTCTGGGATATTTGCTTACCATTCTTGTGATCATTTTGACCCCACGGGGTGAGATATTGCGTGGAGCCCCAGATTAAGGGAGATTATCAGTGGTCTTGTATGTCTTCCATTTTCTAATTATTGCTCCCACAGTTGATTTCTTAAAACCAAGCTGCTTGCCTATTGCAGATTCAGTCTTCCCAGCCTGGTGCAGGTCTACAATTTTGTTTCTGGTGTCCTTCGACAGCTCTTTGGTCTTCACCATAGTGGAGTTTGGAGTGTGACTGTTTGAGGTTGTGGACAGGTGTCTTTTATACTGATAACAAGTTCAAACAGGTGCCATTAATACAGGTAATGAGTGGAGGGCAAAGGAGCCTCTTAAAGAAGAAGATAGAGGTCTGTGAGAGCCAGAAATCTTGCTTGTTTGTAGGTGACCAAATAATTTGCAAATAAATTCTTTCCAAATCAGACAATGTGATTGTCTGGATTTGTTTCCACATTTTGTCTCTCATAGTGTGATGGTTTGAAGTAGAAGTGTGTTAATTATTGGAATTGTAACTCTTTAGAAAATCAAACAGGAGTTTAATTCTTGTAAAAACCTGATTAATTCCAATAGTGAGTCAGTTTATTTATGATGAATATAAATGAACATATCAATGTAAGCAGACTGAGTTTACACTGAGTTGCCAAAAGGAATGATATAGAAACTTTATATAGTATAATGATACAGCACTTTAAACATTTGTTGCAATATCACAGGATGATGTCCTCTTTAGTCTTCACGCACTCACACAACAAACAGCTCTAAAATATATACAAGTCATTCATCCATATGATGCAGTCAGAAAACACACGAACGGTGTTGTAAGTCAGGATGGTGACAGGTAGCACAAGTGGTCACGAAAGAGGCAAGATAAGAATTACAAGAAGCGGAGCAGAGCTACGATGTAGCGTACCTGATGTTTAAAGAGGCTTCGGTGTGAGTGCGACTTCCGGTCGCGGTAAGGAAAGTAGATCCGGCCGGTCCTATACCGGGTAGTGAAAGATCCGAATAAACTCACAACGGTGAGTACTGCAGACTCCTAATCACTGTTTTAGGAAAATAGATCAAGGTGGAAGTCCTAGGAGGTTAGTTCAAAAAGGTAACAACATAGAATAAGTTGAATTCAATAACTGCACGAACTTAGCTTAAGAATGAGCTACACAAGTTAGCAACAAAATTTTCAGGCACTGATGATCAGCACCCAACCCCTTTTAAAGGGAAGTTCTTATTGAGGGGGGGATGCACCTTAAAGGTGTATCACACACTCCCCCCCTCAAAGCCCCCCTAAACCAACGGCAGAAGCTTTAAGAGGATAACGACGATGAAAAGCTCGGATAAGGCGTGGAGCGTGGACCTCAGTGTCCCTTATCCACGTATTCTCTTCAGGACCATAACCCTTCCATTTTAGGAAATATTCCAACCGACCACCTCTCAATCTGGAATCCAGTATCTTTTCAATCTCAAATTCCTCTTGGCTATCTACCAGGATAGGGTTAGTATCCTGAGTAGTTGGAACATTAGATGCTTGATATGGTTTTACAAGTGACACATGGAATGTTGGATGAAACTTGTAATGTGTAGGTAACTTCAGGTGTACAGTTGAAGGATTCAATATTTTGTCAATGACAAAAGGACCTAAAAACTGGTTAGCCAGTTTCTTTGTAGGTACACGTAACCTAAGATGTTTCGTGGATAATAACACTTTGTCCCCTACCTGATACTTAGGAGCAGATCTATGATGTAAATCATAATAATGTCTTTGTGAGGTCTTAGCTTCAGAGAGATGTAACTTTACTGCATCTAATCGTTCTTGCAATTGAGTGGAATAATCAGTAGCTGCAGGGGAATTCACCTCGATATCGGATAAAGGTATGGTTGTGGGATGGAAACCATAAGTTGCATAGAATGGTGATACCTTGGTGGTGGAAGAAACAGAATTGTTATAAGCGAATTCTGCCATGGGGAGATACGTCAGCCAATCATCTTGTTGGTGAGCTATGTAGCAGCGCAAATACTGCTCTAAGGTTTGATTCAATCTTTCCGTTAACCCGTTAGTTTGGGGGTGGAAGGCAGTAGAAAACTTAGGGTTTATGTGTAATCTTTTACATAAAGACCTCCAAAAAGATGAAGTGAACTGTGTACCCCTATCGGTTATTATATTTTTTGGTAACCCATGTAATTTCACTATATGTGTTATAAAAGTGTTAGCAGTAGTATATGCTGATGGTAATCCTTTTAACGGTATAAAGTGTCCTAACTTAGTCAAGTGGTCCACTACCACTAATATGGTGTTGTAGTTTTGGGATTTGGGTAAGTCTACTATGAAATCCATAGAAATAGTTTCCCAGGGTCTATCAGGAATGGGCAGAGGAGATAAGAAACCTATTGGACCTCTATGGTCTATTTTATTTCTTGCGCAAGTGTCACAAGACTGAACATACGTATGTATAGACTGATCCATTTGTGGCCACCAAAATGTTCTTCTAGTTCTTTCTATAGTTTTTTGTATACCACTATGACCTGCCAAAGGTATATCGTGGGTGTGATGAAGAATTTGTTTCCTTAACGCGGTAGGTACGTATAGTTTGGTATTATGATAAAATAATCCAGTCTTAGTATCTTTCATACAAGACTTTGGTGGAATAGGTTCTTTCTTTAAGGCTTGTTTAATCCTTATCTCAATAGGTGTTAAGATTCCTATAAATTTGTCAAGAGGAATAATAGGATTGAGTGCATCTACAGGAGTTTGCTCATGAAATCTGGAGAGAGCATCAGCTTTTGTATTTAGTACCCCAGGTCTGTAGGTTATCAAAAAATTAAACCTGTCTAAAAACAACGACCATCTCATTTGTCTTGCTGATAAGGTTTTACTCTGCTGGAGGTATTGGAGGTTCTTGTGGTCGGTATATATTAAAAATGGCTCGTTAGTGCCTTCCAATAAATGTCTCCACTGTTCTAGTGATACCTTTATAGCCAGCAATTCTTTATCACCTATACCATAGTTATTCTCTGCAGAGGTGAATCTTCTAGAGTAGTAAGCAATAGGTGAGATTACTGTTTTTTCCTTGTTGTATTGGGAAAGAACAGCCCCAATCCCTGAAGTTGAGGCATCCACCTCCACAATATATTGTAACTGAGGATCTGGCATATGCAATAGAGGGGCTGAGCTGAAGTTTTGTTTTAGAACATCAAAAGCTCTCTGGGCTTCTTCAGTCCATTTATATCGTTGCTTTTTACTCGTAAGTTGGGTTAACGGTTTAACTATATCTGAAAAATTACTAATAAATTTACGATAATAGTTAGCAAATCCTATGAATCTTTGAAGTGCACGTGTGGTAGAGGGTATTGGCCATTGTAGTATTGCAGAGATTTTTTCGGGATCCATTTGTATCTGATCAGGGGTAATAATATACCCTAAAAATTTAATTCTATTAACATGGAATAGACACTTTTCTTTTTTAGCATACAATTTATGTTCTTTCAACCGTGTTAGAACCCATCTTACATGTTTTTCGTGTTCCAGCTGTGTCTTAGAGTAAATCAATATATCATCTAAATAGATAATAACACATGTATCCATTAGATCGTGAAAGATTTCATTTATAAAATGCTGAAACGTCGCCGGAGCGTTACTGAGACCAAAAGGCATGACGTTATACTGGAAGAGCCCATACCTCGTGCGGAAAGCGGTCTTCCATTCATCTCCCTCCTTTATACGTATGAGATTATACGCTCCTTTAAGGTCTAATTTTGTGTATACAGTGGCACCCTTTAGACGTTCTATCAATTCGGGTATTAATGGGAGTGGGTACCTATTTTTGACAGTAACAGCATTCAGAGCTCTATAATCAATTATTGGTCTCAATGTGCCATCTTTATTTTTTACCAAAAACATCCCTGCAGCTGCAGGGGATGTAGAATGGGAGATAAACCCTTTTCTCAGATTATCATCCAGATAAGCTCTTAAAAATGTTAATTCACTTTGGGATAAAGGGTAAATTTTCCCATGGGGTATAACTGCTCCTGGGATGAGATCTATAGGGCAGTCGAAGGTCCTATGTGGAGGCAGATTTTCTGCCTCCACGAGATTGAATACCTCTGCCAAATCCTGATAGAGTTCTGGGACAACCTCCATCACAGCAGAGATGGATCTTACACTTTGGGGAAAGCATGTAGTCAAACAATAGTTAGATTTTAACTTAATTTGTGAATGTTTCCAATCTATGTCTGGATTGTGTTTTTGCACCCAAGAATACCCTAAAATGATAGTATGAAGGGCAATGGGTATGACGTCATAACTAACATACTCAGTGTGACCTTCCTTTAATGTGGTTAATAGTGGTATGGTTTGATGTGTGATTGGACCTTTTTTGATTAAAGTTCCATCAATAGATTTGACATAGACAGGGTTTTGCTTGCACACAAGGGGTATTTTATTATTTACAACATATAACGAATCGATATAATTTCCGGAAGCACCAGAATCAATCAACGCCCTGCATTGGGTATTTTCCTGATCCCACTGTAATGAGAGAATCAAAGTCAATTGCAAAGTTTCTGTTATAAGACATATGTTAAAAGGTTTATTTTGCTTACCCTTCCTTTGTCTTTGAAGTAGTGAACAATTAGATACATTATGCTCCTTTTTTCCACAATATAGACACAGGTTTTCCAATCTTCTCCTTGTTTTTTCTTCCTCTGAAAGAGGACCTTTTATTACTCCAATCTCCATGGGCACGGGGTTAGTGGTAGATCTCTCTGTGTGGGTGGTATAAGTGATAGATCTTTTTGGTGTGTAATCATATGTGGCCTTCTCCGCACGCCTCTCCCTGAGTCTTATCAATTGAAGTACTCAGTTTTATAAGACCTGAGAGACTATCTGGTAATTCTTGTCTGGAGAGCTCATCTTTCAGAGTCTCAGACAAGCCCAGCCTAAACTGATTTTTTAAGCTGATCTGATTCCATTGGGAGTCTACTGCCCACATTTGGAAATCAGTAGTATACTCCTCCACTGTCCGCTTCCCTTGTTTTAAGGAGCGCAGTTTTGTTTCTGCTAGGATTTGGGTGTCTGGGTCCTCATACAGATTAGCCATAGCCTGGAAAAAATCTTGGAAGGAATCTAGTATGGGATCGTTATTCTCATAGTACCGGTTTGCCCATGTCCTAGGCTCTCCTTGTAAAAATGATATAGTAGTGCAAACCTTTATACGGTTCGAGTGGTATGTACGTGGGCGCATAGAAAAGAGCAAGTGACAGGCTGCCTTAAAATCCCTAAACTCTTGTCTCTTACCAGAGAAAGGTTGAGGATACTGTATGTGTGGTTCAGGTACCTCACTGCTTTTTGCAGCCATGTAATCTTTAAGTACAGTCTTAATGGCTATATTTTCTGCTTGCACCTCAGTTAAGGCATGTGCCAGGTAATCAAGTTTTTGTTCTATGCTGTTAAATTGGGTTTCTATTTCCTCAGGAGTCATTTTTAAGTTACAATTCCAATTAACACTTTATTTGTGGCCTGAAAATTATGTGATGGTTTGAAGTAGAAGTGTGTTAATTATTGGAATTGTAACTCTTTAGAAAATCAAACAGGAGTTTAATTCTTGTAAAAACCTGATTAATTCCAATAGTGAGTCAGTTTATTTATGATGAATATAAATGAACATATCAATGTAAGCAGACTGAGTTTACACTGAGTTGCCAAAAGGAATGATATAGAAACTTTATATAGTATAATGATACAGCACTTTAAACATTTGTTGCAATATCACAGGATGATGTCCTCTTTAGTCTTCACGCACTCACACAACAAACAGCTCTAAAATATATACAAGTCATTCATCCATATGATGCAGTCAGAAAACACACGAACGGTGTTGTAAGTCAGGATGGTGACAGGTAGCACAAGTGGTCACGAAAGAGGCAAGATAAGAATTACAAGAAGCGGAGCAGAGCTACGATGTAGCGTACCTGATGTTTGCAGAGGCTTCGGTGTGAGTGCGACTTCCGGTCGCGGTAAGGAAAGTAGATCCGGCCGGTCCTATACCGGGTAGTGAAAGATCCGAATAAACTCACAACGGTGAGTACTACAGACTCCTAATCACTGTTTTAGCAAAATAGATAAAGGTGGAAGTCCTAGGAGGTTAGTTCAAAAAGGTAACAACATAGAATAAGTTGAATTCAATAACTGCACGAACTTAGCTTAAGAATGAGCTACACAAGTTAGCAACAAAATTTTCAGGCACTGATGATCAGCACCCAACCCCTTTTAAAGGGAAGTTCTTATTGAGGGCGGGATGCACCTTAAAGGTGTATCACACATAGTTGAAGTATACCTATGATGAAAATTACAGGCCTCTCTCATCTTCTTAAGTGGGAGAACTTGCACAATTGGTGGCTGACTAAATACTTTTTTTCCCCACTGTATGTAAAATCATGGAACCAATGATGTTATAAAAGGGAATTGCAATATTGATAAATCATGATAATAATAATGATACTAGGAATAATAACAATATGGTTACCGTTGAGCATCATTGATTTTATTGTGCCCCAAAATAACTTAAATGGACAGTCAAGTAAAAATTAAACTTTCAAGATTAAGATAGGGCATGCAAATTTTAAACAACTTTCCAATTTACTTTTATGATCAAATTTGCTTTGTTCTCTTGGAATTCTTTGTTGAAAGCTAAACCTAGGTAGGCTCATAAGCTAATTTCTAGAACCATTTATTTCCATGATTCAGATAGAGCATAGCATTTTAGCTAGTTGGTGTTGGGTATTATAAGTTGAAAGTAAAAGGTTAGCGGGCGAGTAAAAAACATAGGCTTGTTAATGGATATCATGACTGCACTAATTCCTTTTTCACATAGACTTAGAAAGGGGGGCGCCCTAAAGAAAGCCTTTTATTTTAATCGCTTGTGATATAACACGAAGCTGCTCTGGACCAACTGTGCAAAAGCCAAAGGTACGTTAGGAAAACTTAAAATTCCTATGTTCTTTACATAGTATAAAATATTATTTTTATTCTTAAATATATATATATATATATATATATTTCTGTAAAATATATATCTTTATATATATATATATATATATACTGTATATATATATATATATATATATATATATATATATATATATATATATATGTTATGGGTAAAGTCAGATATTGGATAATCCTAGGATTACCCAGGAAAAATGGACATTACCCAAGCGGCTATGGGTAAAGACTGATGTAAGATCATAAATCCCCTCAGAATGCATGCACTTCACTGAGTCACTGCATCAAACATATATACAATGCACTGTAATTCCCCCATCTTCACAAAGACAGGATTCGCAAGGGGGCGGAGCCGGCCGAGGTAGAGAATGGCCGCACACCTATGAAGCTCTAGCTTAACCGACCTCCTATAGGCAACCAAAAAGCTAAATATGCCTATGTAAGAGATACGATTAAACCCCTAAGAAAGGTTAAATACCCTCTGGAATGCTTGAGCTTAAAATTGCCGTAAAGACAAAGGAACATAAAGTGAATAAGGATAACTCTCTAACAAGCAGCGTTCCTTTACCTGGAGGCGGGAAAGAAATACATCCCTTGCTAGCCGCAAACAGAAACAGCTAACAACCAAAGGTGGGACTGGAAGTTATACCTAGCACAGAGCTGGGGATATGCCGGTGTATGGAATATAGCCCCTAAAGCGCCGCTGCCGAAGGAAGAGAAAAGACCGGGGGAACATGAGAGAGGACAGCCCGGTTCCGAGCAGCAGAGTTACAGTGGCAAAAGGAGCGAATTTACAATATAACCTGAACCAGGTAAAGGTCCGGATAAGCCGCCAATAAATCCTGAGTGAGACATACCAGATGCGGGGACTGCACACGGAGCTGTAGCTATCAATCCTAGATCAGGAGAAAAGCGCACCTGGTTCAGATATCAGAAATTACGGCACAGAGGAGAGGCGGCAGGTAATGGAAACAGCTCACAATAACGGACTGGATAAAGACAGGGGGTAAACTAGCCCCATTTCTACTTGCTTATAGCAGACTCTCGGAGAAATCTGAAGCAGCCTGAGCTGTTTGAACACCGCAATAGGATTACAAATATTGATACTAAATTGCCATCAGTATCGCTAGAACGTACCTGACCCGGGCAGCAAGTACTCAGTTCCAGAGGAGTCGCTGCAGGAAGGAGAGTGGATCATCCGGTCACAGAACGGAGTACAGCAATCAACCTAAAAGATCACCACAGAGGATTACTGTAAGCATGCAAGCGGCTACAGCCTGTTAACATTGGTTTCTCCCATAAATAAAAGTGTTAAAGAGCAAAAAGCTGCATTGGAACAAAGGAAGAGACCTGGGATAATAGAGGGACACTGAGCAGAAAAGAGGCATAACAGCCTTTTTGTAACAAAACAATCTACTCAGGACCACTGGACATAAAGGTAGTGCTCTGATTTTTTTTCTTCCCCTTTTTTTTGTTCTTGTTTAGTAATAACTTGGGGATATTTGGGATTGCATTCAAAGAGGTGTAAGAAGGAAAGTATAAGGAAAGAGGAAAAGAGAGGAGAAAAGGAGAAGAAAAAGGGGGTAAAAATTGAAACAGCCCAGTGACCGTCATCACATAAATACTGCATACTATCCCAGTTTCTCAATAAGGGGGCCTAAATAGACACAAAAGGGGGTAAAAGAAAAATAAAACTTGGTAAAGTTATCAGGAGGAGACTAAAAAGGAAAGTTAAAAAACAAAGAGCTGGTACCATATTTAAGGTCCCCTTTAGATAAAGTTAAAGATCACGGACCTGAAAATGACCTCTAAAAAGCAAACTAAACAAGATAAAGGGGCTAAAAGTAATACAGCCCAAGCATTAAAAGTAGATGCCTACTTTAAATCAGCAGACTCCTCGTTACTAAGTCAATCTTCAGACACCATGTCACCTCACAAACAAATAGGCAATACCCCTGACCCCAAAATATCCCCATTGACTAAAGCAGACTTAAAATTACTACCTACCAAAGAGGACATACAAACTCTTTTAGAAGAAATCACCCAGGTCAAAACATGTATAAAGAATGAATTTTCCACGATTAAAAAAGAAATTATGGAGATAGGGAATAGGGTGGCCCAACTAGAAGAAGAAAAAGAAACAGCTACTATCTCCTTTGAATCTTTATCCCAACAATGTAACCAACAAGGAGAAGCCCTAATAATTTTACAAAATCAAGTGGAAGACCTGGAAAACAGGCAGAGGAGGTCAAACTTAAGGGTAAGAGGGATCACTGAGAGTATTCCACACATAAACCTGGAGCAATATATGTTACAATTCTTTGCTACCCTGACAGGGGATGAAACATATACCAATAAGACCCTAGAGCGATGCCATAGAGCAATAAAACCTAGGCAAAAAAATGGTGATCCCCCCAGAGATGTAATTGTTAAAATGGCTCATTATAAGGATAAAGAGGCTATAATACAAGCAGCAAGAAAACAACAAAATATTAAATATGAAGGACAGTCAATTCAGATATTTACAGACCTTTGCCCAAGGACATTACAAAGAAGGAGAGAGCTTAGATTTTTGACATTACATCTGAACCAACTGAATATCGCCTATAGGTGGGGCTTCCCGTTTGCTTTAATAGCCACAGTAAATGGCAAGACGGCCACCCTACATACGTTGGAGGAACTTAAAACTTTCTGTGACACCCTAGGGATTAACCCCCCGGAAAGCAATATAACAAAGGGTCGAGAGAAGGAGAGAATTAATCCCACACAAAATAAATCAGCTCCTTATGGGACAATGGCCCAACATTGGATCAAAGTTCCTAGTGGAAAAAAACAGCAAGAAAAGACAGTACCCCAAGAGGAGATTAACTCTTTATTAATACCTGAATAATTTCCTATGTAAAATAGGAATATACAAACTCCCCACAACTTAGAATTAGCACAAAATAGGAGTATGGATAATCAAAAGGTTTAATTTGTTAGTGATAATTATATATATAGGCACACGGTTCAGGTTTTAATAGGGCAACATACTATTATTATATCATATTTGATTTTTTTTAGAAAATTGTTTTTCTTTTTTTTTTTTTTTTTAAAGCACAGAGGCACTATGTTGGAATCAAGAGCACGCTGAAAGAAATAAATGATTAGTTTCTAGCCCAGAAGCACTACAATGGAGTTAAGAGCACTGAGATAGGATATATGATATTATGAGGGTTTTTTTATCACAAATCACACTGATTGATATTATAATTTTCCCTTTTTTTTTTTTTTTTTTTTTTTTTTTCTTCACTTAATTCTTTTTCTTAAAGCACAGAGGCACTATGTTGGAGCCAAGAGCACGTTGAAAGGAATAAATGATTAGTAATATAGCAAAAATGTCATAGAGATATTATATTGTACTATGAGGGTTTTTATCACAAGTCACACTGATTGATATATATAAAAGCTGACAGGGGTTTTTTTTTTTTTTTTTTTTCACTTAATTCTTTTTCTTAAAGCACAGAGGCACTATGTTGGAGCTAAGAGCACGTTGAAAGGAATAATTGATTAGTAATATAGCAAAAATGTCATAGAGATATTATGTTGTTCTATGAGGGTTTTTATCACAAGTCACACTGATTGATATATATAAAAGCTGACAGGGTTTTTTTTTTTTTTTTTTTATTAAGAAATACTATGTGAAGTTGAGGTCACTGTGGTTGTCACACCCTTTTCAAAGGGGGTGTTTTTTTTTTTTTTTTTTCTTCCTCTCTCCGGAACACTAGGAGAAGTTGAGCTCACTGCGGTTGTTACACCCTTTTCAAAGGGGTTTTTTTTTTTTTTTTTTTTTCCCCGCTATGTGATGTTGAATTTACTGCAGTTATCACACCTTTTTCACAGGGGTGTTTTTTTTTTTTTTGTGTGTGTGTCCTACAAGGTATAGAATAGGGGTGAGGGGAGAATCAATAAAGTAATACAAATAGTAGGTATAAGTAAAACAAAGGAGGAAGGGGAAGAGGGGAAAAGAAAAAGAAAAGAAAAGAAAACATAGGTCATAGAATGTATATTTGTTATAAATTTTATCTTTTATGAGAAACGGTTGCCATAGGAGGAATTCCATCTTTTTTTGGATTTATTTCCCCTAATTTTTGTTGAATAAATGTTGGTTATATGTACTGTGGTCCCTCTTATGGTAATGTTTTTTTTTTTTTTTTTTTCTTCTCCTCTCCTGCCCTCCCCTCTGTCTCGTGTCCCCTCTCATCCCCTTCTCAGGTTACAATCAGTATTCAATATGCAATGCAACTGGTAACGGAAGTCAATGACTAAAAAATCTATACGTCTAATATTGCAGAATGTAAAAGGACTTAATATTCCACAGAAAAGAAGCTTGGCCTTAAATAGCTTCCATAAGGAAAAGGGAGATATCATATTTATTCAAGAATCCCATTTCTCCAGCAATAATACACCAAACTTTACAAATAGGTATTTTCCAAAGATCTATCAGAGCACTAATCAGAGGAAAAGAAACGGGGTATTTATAATGATACATAAAGATATACCTTTCCAACTTATACAAGAGGAAAAAGACAAGGAAGGCAGATTTATCTGTTTAGTAGGGTTACTATACAATAGACCAGTCACTCTAGTGAATATTTATGCACCAAACAGAGGCCAGAAGCTATTTTTTAAAAAGATATGTAATCAAATATTAGATCTACAAAAAGGTACGCTAATTGTAGGTGGTGATTTCAATTTCCCACTGGAACCCAAAGTAGATTGTTCAAAATCCAGAAGTAATATTTCGAAACATATTATTAAAACAATTAAAGCTAACTTTTTATCCTTATCTCTGTTAGACGTCTGGAGGACTCTGCACCCATCCGCAAGAGATTTTACTTTTTACTCAGCACCCCAAAAATCATACACACGGATTGATTATTTTTTAATTGATCAAAACAGTTATACACTAGTTAATAACGCTAAAATTCATAATATTACCTGGTCAGACCATTCAATGTTATCAATGGATCTGGGGTGGCCAGATAGACCAATAACATCATATCAGTGGAGATTAGATGATAATCTATTAAAGGACACTCAAATCAAACAAGCTATTGAAAACTCCATTGAAGTATATTTTAGTATAAATAGCCCTGCAGATACCTCTTTAAATACATGGTGGGAGGCGCATAAGGCCGTAATAAGGGGCAAATTTATAAAACATAAATCTAGAATAAATAAAAACGTGAGAGAGCACTATAATATTCTATTGGACTCACTCTCTAAGACAGAGCATGAACATAAAAAAGACCTGTATAATAGTCAGCTAACTGAATCCCTTAAAGAGGCTAGAGAAAAATTAAATAACTATTTGATAAAAGGGGCTCAACGTAGAGCGATACAACTTAAAAAAGTATTCTTCAATGGAGGTAATAAAGCGGGAAAACTCCTGGCAAGGGCAATTAAAAAAAGGACATTACAAACATATATCTCCAAAATAAAAGATAAACAGGGTAATTATAAGGTAGGTAGCCAAGACATCGCCAAAGAATTTCAGAAATACTACCAACAGTTATACAATTTAGATAATCAGAAGAAATCTGAAAGTTTTTTAAAGGATAAAATAAAATACATAGAGGAAGTAAAAACCCCAGTAATATCAGAAACCCAAAAAAAGATGTTAGATGAGCCCTTTTCCTTGCAGGAAATAAAGCAGACAATCCAAAACTTGGTTATAGGGAAAAGTCCCGGGCCAGATGGTTTCAGTTCCAGTTATTACAAAACATTTTCTAACTTATTAGCGCCTAAACTATGGGAATTCTTTAACTCCCTTAGCCAGAAATCGGCGTTCTCAAAAGAAGCAAGGATAACAGTATTACCCAAACCGGATAAAGACCCTAGTGATCCTGCAAATTATAGACCAATCTCATTGCTGAATAACGATGTGAAAATCTATGCTAAATTAATATCTAACAGAATAAATAAGTTGTTACCAGAAATTATAAATAAAGATCAGGTCGGCTTTGTGCCAAGAAGAGAAGCTAGAGATAATACTATCAAAGCATTGCACTTAATAAAATATGCTAAATTACATAAAATACCATCTGTAATAATGTCTTTAGACGCCGAAAAAGCTTTCGACCGGCTAGATTGGTCTTTCCTGCAGTTGACACTTGAAAAATTCGGTTTTGGGGAAAACATCAGACAACACATTTCTTACTTATATAAATCTCCTTCTGCCAAAGTAAAAATCAACGGTACACTCTCAGACCCAATCGATATCTCCAACGGCACGAGACAGGGGTGTCCTTTGTCACCCCTGCTATTTGTGCTAGCCATGGAAATATTAGCGATAAAAATTCGCACGGAAAAAAATATTAAAGGCATTAAAATAGGGAACCAAGAATATAAAGTAACATTATACGCAGATGATGTGTTATTAACATTAACTGAACCACAAAGATCTATTACTAGTTTGGAATACTTACTTCAAGAGTATGGGAGGTACTCAAATTTTTCAGTTAATAAAAATAAATCGGAAGCAATTAAGATTTCCTTAACAGAGAGGGTTTACCAAGAATGTAAAACACATAATGCATATATTTGGAAAGAGACCTCATTAAAATATCTAGGAGTCTATTTAACAGCTAGTGATACCAAGCTCTTTTTGGAGAATTACATCAAATTATTAACAAACTTACAAACAGATTTAAAAAACTGGGCAACAAAGACCTTATCATGGATAGGCCGTATACATGCGGTAAAAATGAATATCCTTCCCCGCATTTTATATTTATTTCAGACAATTCCAATAAATATTCCACATACCTATTGTATTAATCTTCAAAAAACAATAAATTCATTTATTTGGAAACAAACAAAGCCGAGAATTAAAAGTTCTATATTATATAAGGGTAGGAATATAGGTGGTATGGGGGTACCAAACATCCAAAATTACTATAGAGCAATAACATTGCAAAGAATTTTAGATTGGCATATCAATGAAAAAAGTAAAGCATGGATATCGTTAGAAAATAGCCTGGTATCCCAACAACCACTGAAAAACTACATCTGGACTGCAGTAGAAAGTAAACCATTGGGTATTAAACAATTTCCAATAATTAATCATACCTTTAATAATTGGGTGAAAATAATAAAGGAATCTGTTAATATATCAACTATCCCCTCCCCCTTAATTCCAATAACAACTAATATAGAATTTCAAGGGGGACATATTCCTAAGTACCAGAATCAACAAAAGCAACAAGACTATATACCTTTAATCCAATTTATGGAAAATGGTAGCCTTAAACCTCAGAGGGAAATAATGAATCTAGCTAAAGGCAGTTATGGCAATTGGTTTAAATATCTACAATTGCAAAACTTCCTGGAATACCATCCAGAAAGGGGAAAATTAACCCGGCAATTAACTAATTTTGAAAAAATCTGTGTTACAGAGAATCCTATAAAAAGTACTATTTCACTTAGCTATAAACTAATCGCGGCTTCAGAGGAAAGTATAAAACATGGATATGTACTAAAATGGGAAATGGAAACAGGGATCCAATTAGAAGAAACAGATTGGTTGAAAATATATAAAAATACAGCTAGCTCTTCCTCATCGTCTAATATACAAGAACTAAACTATAAAATCCTTACCAGATGGTATTTAACCCCGGCTAGATTACATAGTATCTACCCAAATGCTTCCAACCAATGCTGGAGGGGTTGTGGGAGGATAGGCAGTATGCAACATATTTGGTGGGACTGCCCCCTGCTTAAAAACATATGGGAAGAAATGGAGGGATGTATCCAAAGGATAAGTGGGATAAACGGGTTTCAACTAGATATCTATACAGCCTTATTAAATAAACCTATTAAAGGTGTATGTAGAATAAAAGCTAAATTAATAATTTATGTATTAAATGGCATAAAATCTATAATAGCCAGAAACTGGAAAAAAACCTATGTCCCTGAGAAAAAAATAGTCCTGGATAGAATCAATGAACTCCTGATTCTTGAGGAATATGAATATTTAAAAACTAAGAAAGAACATCTATTCCAGATGATTCGTTTTCACTGGGAAGAATTTAGGAATGGGCCTGGGAATAGGTAGGAGGAGGGGGCTGGGAGGGATGGGGCAGGGGGAGGGAGAGGAGAGGAGCTGTATATTTTTTTTTTTTCTTCTTTTTCCTATGAGGGACACACACTGGTAAATATAAGATGTATAAATTAGCTTGATATCAGGTATATGAGTACATATTAAGTGTGTTTAAGTGTATGTGTAAATGTTTTATGTTAATGTAATGGATTAATGTGTATAATAAAAAATTTTATAAAAATAATAAAAAAAGAAAAAAAGAAAAAAAAAAAAAAGAAAATTACAGGCCTCTCTCATCTTCTTAAGTGGGAGAACTTGCACAATTGGTGGCTGACTAAATACTTTTTTTCCCCACTGTATGTAAAATCATGGAACCAATGATGTTATAAAAGGGAATTGCAATATTGATAAATCATGATAATAATAATGATACTAGGAATAATAACAATATGGTTACCGTTGAGCATCATTGATTTTATTGTGCCCCAATATAACTTAAATGGACAGTCAAGTAAAAATTAAACTTTCAAGATTAAGATAGGGCATGCAAATTTTAAACAACTTTCCAATTTACTTTTATGATCAAATTTGCTTTGTTCTCTTGGAATTCTTTGTTGAAAGCTAAACCTAGGTAGGCTCATAAGCTAATTTCTAGAACCATTTATTTCCATGATTCAGATAGAGCATAGCATTTTAGCTAGTTGGTGTTGGGTATTATAAGTTGAAAGTAAAAGGTTAGCGGGCGAGTAAAAAACATAGGCTTGTTAATGGATATCATGACTGCACTAATTCCTTTTTCACATAGACTTAGAAAGGGGGGGGGCCCTAAAGAAAGCCTTTTATTTTAATCGCTTGTGATATAACACGAAGCTGCTCTGGACCAACTGTGCAAAAGCCAAAGGTACGTTAGGAAAACTTAAAATTCCTATGTTCTTTACATAGTATAAAATATTATTTTTATTCTTAAATATATATATATATATATATATTTCTGTAAAATATATATCTTTATATATATATATATATATATATATATATACTGTATATATATATATATATATATATATGTTATGGGTAAAGTCAGATATTGGATAATCCTAGGATTACCCAGGAAAAATGGACATTACCCAAGTGGCTATGGGTAAAGACTGATGTAAGATCATAAATCCCCTCAGAATGCATGCACTTCACTGAGTCACTGCATCAAACATATATACAATGCACTGTAATTCCCCCATCTTCACTATCTTTTTTGCCTCTGCCTGGATGGTTGAAGAGGGGGCAAAGCCCCCTTGTAAACCTCATTCCCCAAGGTTCAGCCCGAGGATCAGCGGGGCACCTCCCTTCAACCCCCCAGGCGGAGACAAAAAAAAAATAGAATAGATGGGGGAATTACAGTACATCATGCTTTACCCACAGCTGCTTGGGTAATGTCCGTTTTACCCAGGTAATCCTAGGATTACCCAGATATCTGTCTGTATTTGTAACATTTATATATATATATACACAGTATATATACTGTACATATATTATATATAAATATATATATATATATATATATATATATATATATATATATATATATATATGAATATCCAAATTAATGAACCAACTAAACTAAAGAAAATTAAAAAATACAAGAATCATCAGTATTCATTTGTTTACTTTTTTTGTTTTTAAGCAGTTAATACTTACCTTAGCGTGCTCTCCATACTCTCTTAATAAAAGCTAGTGCAAATGTTAATGAAAAATCAGTCGGCAAGATTACGAGTCTTGCGTTATGAGTAAAAAAGCAGCGTTAAGCCTTATAACGCTGCTTTTTTACTCCCGCTGGTATTACGAGTCTTGCAGATTTAGGGGCACCACACAGTATTTTGGCCATACTACAAATTAACTTACGCAAATTGCGTATAGTCTTTTTTCTATGGGACTTCCATAGCGCCGGTATTATGAGCTTGTCCTGGAAGGCCAAAAAGTGAGGGGTACACCCTATCCCGTCAAGATTCGTACCGCATTTTAAAGTCAGTAGTTATGAGTTTTACACTACAACGCTGTAGCATAAAACTCATAACTAAAAAGTAAACTAACACCCATAAACTACCTATTAACCCCCAAACCGAGGCCCTCCCACATTGCAAACACTAAAATAAAATTATTAACCCCTAATCTGCCGCTCCGGACATCGCAACCACTATCATAAACATATTAACCCCTAAACCGCCGCACTCCATCATCGCAAACACTAGTTAAATATTAATAACCCCTAATCTGCTGTCCCAAACATCGCCGCCACCTATCTACATTTATTAACCCCTAATCTGCCGCCCCAAAGTCGCTGCCACTATATGAAATGTATTAACCCATAAATCTAAGTCTAACACTAACACCCCCTAACTTAAATATAATTAAAATAAATCTAAATACAAGTTACTATCATTACCTAAATAATTCCTATTTAAAACTAAATACTTACCTGTAAAATAAACCCTAAGCTAGCTACAATATAACTAATAGTTACATTATAGCTAGCTTAGGTTTTATTTTTATTTCACAGGCAAGTTTGTATTTATTTTAACTAGGTAGAATAGTTATTAAATAGTTATTAACTATTTAATAACTTCCTAGTTAAAATAAATACAAATATACCTGTAAAATAAATCCTAACCTTAGTTACAATTTTTTAATTACAGAAAATAAAAAACAAATTACAAGATCTTTAAACTAATTATGCCTAATCTAATAGTCCTATCAAAATAATAAAAGCCCACCCAAAATAAAAAAAAAACCTAGCCTAAACTTAACTACAAATAGCCCTTAAAAAGGCCTTTTGTGGGGCATTGCCACAAAGAAATCAGCTCTTTTACCTGTAAAAAAAAATACAAACCCCCCAACAGTAAAACCCACTACCCACACAACCAACCCCCAAATAAAACCCTAACTAATAAAACCTAAGCTCCCCATTGCCCTGAAAAGGGCATTTGGATGGGCATTGCCCTTAAAAGGGCAATTAGCTCTATTGTGGCCCAAAGCCCTAACCTAAAAAAAAAAACCCCACTCAATACACCCTTAAAAAATCCTAACACTAATCCCTGAATATCCACTTACCTGAAGAAGTCTTCATCCAAGCGGCAAGATGTCCTCACCGAAGCCGGAAGAAGTGGTCCTCTAGACGGCAGAAGTGGTCTTCCAGAAGGGCAGAAGTCTTCACCCAGACGGCATATTCTATCTTCATCCTTCTGACGCGGAGCGGCTCCATCTTCAAGACATCAAGCTCAATTGGAAGATCCTATTGCATCAGCCAATAGGATTTTTTCAACCTTAATTCAGATTGGCTGATAGACTTCTATCAGCCAATCGAAATCTAAGGGACGCCATCTTGGATGATGTCACTTAAAGGTACCTTAATTCCAGAAGAAGATGTCGATTGAAGAGGATGCTCCGCGCCAGATGTCTTGAAGATGGAGCCGCTCCATGTCAGAAGGATGAAGATAGAAGATGCCATCTGGGTGAAGACTTCTGCCCATCTGGAGGACCACTTCTGCCCATCTGGAGAACCACTTCTGCCCATCTGGAGGACCACTTCTGCCGGCTTCCTTGAGGACATCTTGCGCTTGGGTGAAGACTCCTCCCGGTAAGTGGATCTTCGGGGGTTATTGTTAGGATTTTTTAAGGGTGTATTGGGTGGGTTTTATTTTTAGGTTAGGGTTTTGGGCCGCAATAGAGCTAAATGCCCTTTTAAGAGCAATGCCCATCCAAATGCCCTTTTCAGGGCAATGGGGAACTTAGGTTTTTTTAGTTAGGGTTTTATTTTTGGAGTTGGTTGTGTGGATGGTGGGTTTTACTGTTGGGGGGGTTGTTTGTATTTTTTTTTACAGGTAAAAGTGCTGATTTCTTTGGGGCAATGCCCTGCAAAAGGCCCTTTTAAGGGCTATTGGTGGTTTAGTTTAGGCTAGGTTTTTTTTTATTTTGGGTGGGATTTTTTTTATTTTGATAGGGCTATTAGATTAGGTGTAATTAGTTTAAATATCTTGTAATTTGTTTTTTTATTTTCTGTAATTTAGTGTTTGTTTTTTGTAATTTAGCTAATTTTATTTAATTTAGTTAATTGTATTTACAGTAATTTAGGCAATTTATTTAATTGTAGTGTAGTGTTAGGTGTTAGTGTAACTTAGGTTAGGGTTTTTTTTACATGTAAATTTGTGTTTATTTTAGCTAGGTAGTTATTAAATAGTTAATAACTATTTAGTAACTATTCTACCTAGTTAAAATAAATACAAACTTGCCTGTAAAATAAAAATAAACCCTAAGCTAGCTACAATGTAACTATTTGTTATATTGTAGTTAGCTTAGGGTTTATTTTATAGGTAAGTATTTAGTTTTAAATATGAATTATTTAGTTATTAATTGTAGGTTTTCTTTAGATTTTTTAAATTATATTTCAGTTAGGGGGTGTTAGGGTTAGGGTTAGACTTAGATTTAGGGGTTAATAAATATAATATAGTGGCGGCGAAGTTGGGGGTGGCAGATTAGGGGTTAATAAATGTAGGTAGGTGGCAGCAATGTTAGGGGTTGCAGATTAGGGGTTAATAATATTTAACTAGGGTTTGCGATGCGGGAGTACGGCGGTTTAGGGTTTAATATGTTTATTTTAGTGGCGGCGACATTGGGGGCGGCAGATTAAAGGTTAATAACATTATCTAGGTGTCGGCGATGTTGTGGGCAGCAGAATAGGGGTTAATAAATATAATGTAGGTGAGGCGATGTCCACAGAGGCAGATTAGCGGTTAATAAGTATAATGCAGGTGTCAGCGATGTTGGAGGCGACAGATTAGGGGAAAATAAGTGTAAGATTAGGGGTGTTTAGACTCGGGGTTTATGTTAGGTGTAAACATAAAATGTGTTTCCATATAGGACTCAATGGGGCTGCGTTACTGAGCTTTACGCTGCTTTATTGCAGGTGTTAGACTTTTTCTAAGACTGCTCTCACCAGCTCACCGCTGACTTAAGCAGCGCTGGTATTGGAGTGCGGTATGGAGCTCAATTTTGCTCTATGCTCACTTCTTGCCTTTTAACACCAGGTTTATAAAAACCTGTAATACCAGCGCTGTAGGTAAGTGAGCGGTGACAATAACGTGCAAATTAACACCGCAACCCCTCATAACGCAAAACTCGTAATCTGGCCGAGTATTTGTTAAAAAACCTATACCAAATAGTAAAGCCACAGAATATTCGGGGAAACAAATTTCCCTGAATATTCTAAACAAAATTTTCTTGGCTGCACATTTCTAATCTGGATATCTCTTCTACAAATAATAACATAAGAATGAAGCAAATTTGATAGTAGGAATAAATTTTTTTTTTTTTTAAAAATTGTATGTTCTGTCTGAGTCATTAAACAAATTGGGTTTCTATACCTTTAATAACAAAAACGGGATAGCGTTTGGTTGAAAAATAACTTATTGGACTAAGATAATAAGGTCTTATCAACAAATGGAAATGAGTCACATATCCAGAGATGCAAAACACTTCAGTTCTTGCATTAACTTCAAATGCATATTAAATTGTACAAATAGTTTTGATACTTTTAACATTTTTAATTAAATAAGATAGAAATGGCAGGTTTCCTATTTTAAAGCGTTATGCTAGGTACAGAATGATTTACACTTTTAACTCACTGACAGATGTACACTTTTTTCGCTCATAAATCATTTAAAGACAGACACACACTGACATAAAAAAATAAATAAAGAATAAGTGACAAAACCACAAAAAAGTACTTTGTGACAATACTACCAATAAGTTATTGTTTGGGGTTCAATATGCAGTATTAAAAATGTTGTCTAAAACTAACAATGTTATTAAACTTTAATCAATTCATAAGTAGAACTTCAGATGAACTGACTTCTACTGTGAAATCATTTGTGGGATTATATGAATAGAATATATAAATGATTCTTTAGTACAAAGGAAACTGTGATTCATTTTTAGTGATTTTTGTTTTTAAATTCATGTGAGTTGGGTCATAGCTCGCTACAGTTTTCATTTCTATTTCATTTGCAAACAGTAGGATGAATATAAACTATTATAAATGTTTAGTACATGCTGATTTCATATATTCTTTTTTTGCAGCAAAAGCAGTTACAAAAACAATTGGATAGCTTCCGTACCTTGACTATAGGGAGCTTGCTGAAAAACAAGCTTTTGGATTTAAGAAATAATATTAACTGGAACATTAACTATCTGAAAACCATAATTTTGTGATATATAATCTGTTATTCCCGATCATTTTGAGAATATTTACAGGCTCTGATTATACACAGTGCTCCAGATAAAAGGGCATAGAGCTAAAAAGAAGATACTTCCTTAAAATGTTTCTGTGTCAGAAAAGATATATCCTCAGAAATGACCAACCTCAAATAATATTTGTACAGTTACAGTTTACAGTAAAAACGTAAGGTAGTTTAGAAGAACGGTACACATGCAAAACTACATTTCAAGCCAGGAAAACATATCCTGATAATATTTATGATATCAGAGTTAAAAATATTCAAATTATGTATAATTTTTAAAACCTACCTCATTTTAAAACTTTATATCACATGTTTAACTAATTACCATTTTAAAATATTCAGATGACCTTAAAGGGACACTGTACCCAATTTTTTTCTTTCGTGATTCAGATAGAGCATGACATTTTAAGCAACTTTCTAATTTACTCCTATTATCAAATTTTCTTCATTCTCTTGGTATCTTTATTTGAAATGCAAGAAAGTAAGTTTAGATGCCGGCACATTTTTGGTGATCAACCTGGGTTGTTCTTGCTGATTGGTGGATAAACTCATCCACCAATAAAAAAAGTGCTGTCTAGAGGTCTGAATAAAAAAAAAAAGCTTAGATGTCTTCTTTTAAAAATAAAGATAGCAAGAGAACGAAGAAAAATTGATAATATGAATAAATTAGAAAGTGGCTTAAAATTGCATGCTCTATCTGAATCATGAAAGAAAAAATTTGGGTTCAGTGTCCCTTTAAGCGAGTTTTAAGAACTCTCATTTGGTTTATTTCTGACATGGGGTCTCAGTTTTCTTGGTCTCTTCCGTTTTAGTACTCTTAACTTGGTGTCTAATGTGTTAAGTATTAAAAGTTTTCATAAATAACATGATACTTAGAAGGCGTTGTAATTTTTTTATTTAAAAGTGGAATTAAATGTGTGTATCAAGAAAAAGTTTTGACACCTTTCCGTTTCATCACTCAAAGTTACTGCTTAATGGATTAAAATGTTAACATTTTCTCACCATAGAGAGGGTATTTTAGTGTATGAATTTATTTGCGGCAGAGAGTAAAGAATTCAGAGAATTACATATCTTTTACTCAAAGCATAGTGTTTAATTGATACAGCAATGTATCTATCCATCCACATATCAAGATCCAGATGTCATCTATATGTCTGTCTCTCTAGCTATCTATCTGTTTATCTATCTATCTATCTATCTATCTATCTATCTATCTATCTATCTATCTATCTCTGGAACATATATTAAATGATACCACTGTTATAGCTCATTAACGCTAATAGTAACACCAGTCCAGTGAAGTTATTTGTATTTTGTTCTTCCCTTGATCTTTTCTCATCACAACCCCCTTACACACATAGAAATGTATTACATTTTAATTAAAAATCCATTAATTTATACCAAAAATCATAGAGTAAAGTATAAGGGGCTTAGTTATGATGGTGCAGAAAATTATATATTTTTTTAAAATTCAGTCTGTTGCACATCGTCTAACAGATATAACTAAAATCCAAGTTTTGCAGCCTGCACCATCTAATGGTTAAAGACATAAGATACTCTTGCGATCAGGCAAGATCATGTTAGGTTTATTGATTGGGTCACCCATATTTACTAGCGTTTCAATTACTGGGCATTCCTGCCTGTAACATATAGAGTTGTGTCAAGGGCCCCAATACATGATATCTTGCACAGCAAACAAGTACTGCTAGCAATGTAGAGAAGCAATAATTGCAGCAGAAACATTTAGGAATCACACTTGCAACATAGGTTTTGTAAATCTTCATAATTGTAAAATATTCTCACGTCTGTTTTATTAGGGTATAGTAGTCTCACTGAATAGAATAGAAACTCCACAGATACAAACAAAGGGCTGGCCATGGGCGTTCTATAGGTGTTGTTTTTTCTTTTCACTTAAACCTTGTTCAAGACTGAAGAATTTTTAAAGACAAGATTTCTCTTGTGAAGTGTTTTGCCTTGTGGTTGTGCCTCATATCTGCCATTAAGTTTAGGTAGACTGATAAGGACTATTTAGTACTCTGTAGCAGCAGTGATTGTATTTATAACACTGCTACATTCAAAGATGTAAATTGCTGCTGCCATAGAGTACTAATGATTCCTTATCAGCCTACTGAGACTTAATTTTCAACACAGGATACCAAGAGAACAAAGCAAATGTGATAATGGGGGTACAATGAAGAGTTGTTTAAAATAACTAGCTCAAAAGTCACAAAAGTTTAATTTTGAATATCCAGTCCCATTAAATGCAGCTCTATTATATAGATGTATGCTGATCAAGAAACTGGTGGTTGTGACAAAGGGTGGTTCTTAATCTTTATGAATGCCACCATTTTTAAAATTTAATATTGCGTCGGTTTTTTTAGTAAGTTTTACAAACAAGTTTTAATTATTCTAGACCAAAATTATTTTTTGTATAGTAAACTACTGTAGATCAAGTTCATTTATAGTGATGGGTTCATGTCACTAAGCATTGTACTTTGCTTAACCCCTTAAGGACCACAGCATTTTGTGACCTTTTGGGACCAAGGCTATTTTTACATTTCTGCAGTGTTTGTGTTTAGCTGTAATTTTCCTCTTACTCATTTTCTGTACCCACACATATTATATACCGTTTTTCTCACCATTAAATGGACTTTCTAAAGATACCATTATTTTCATCATATCTTATAATTTACTAGATTTTTTTGATGAAAAAATGGAAAAAAAACAAATTTTTTCTAACTTTGACCCCCAATTTTCATGTTCTTTGCTTTTTTTGCAAGTTATAGGGCAATAAATACAAGTAACTATTTCCAAACCACTTTTTTTCAAAATTAGCAATAATTACATTGGAACACTGATATCTGTCAGGAATCCCTGAATATCCCTTAACATTAGGGTGACCATATTGCTGCTTTAAAAAGGGACACATATGAAAAATACATGTCAGGGTTCTTATATTGGAACATTATTCAAAACATTTCTTTAAACAGCCCTGACATGTATTTTTCATATGAGTCCCTTTTTAAAGCAGCAATATGGTCAGCCTACTTAACATGTATATATTTCATTTTAGAAGACAACCCAAAGTATTGATCTAGGCCAATTTTGGTATATTTGATACCACCATTTCATCGCCAAATGCGATCAAATAAAAAAAAATCGTTCACTTTTCACAAACTTTTTCACAAACTTTAGTTTAGAAATTATTTACAAACAACAGCAGTGAAGGGGTTAATTAGGGAGCTTGTAGGGAGCTTGAGTTAATTTTAGCTTTAGTGTAGTGTAGTAGACAACCCCAAGTATTGATCTAGGCCCATTTTGGTATATTTAATCCCACAATTTCACCGCCAAATGTGATCAAATAAAAAAAAGTTAAATTTTTCACAATTTTAGGTTTCTCGCTGACATTATTTACAAACATATTGTGCAATTATGGCAGAAATGGTTGTAAAAAGCTTCTCTGGGATCCCCTTTGTTCAGAAATAGCATATATATATGGCTTTGGCGTTGCTTTTTGGTAATTAGAAGGCCGCTAAATGCTGCTGCGCACCACACGTGTATTATGCCCAGCAGTGAAGGGGTTAATTAGGGAGCTAAGCTTGCAGAGTTAATTTTAGCTTTAGTGTAGTAGACAACCCAAAGGGTGCCATGTACTAAGGCGTCAACATTTTTGCACAGACTGTATCAAATTAACCCGCCGGCATTCGCACCATGTGAACTTTGTTACATGAATGTACTAAAAACCAAGCCATAAAATTTTGCGTCTAATCTGTGTCTAAGACAATCGGATTATTGATAACTTTGAAGCTTCGCTCGGCACAAAAGAACAAAGTTACTAAGCAGTCTACTACCTAATTGGTTTAGTTCTTCACCCACATGACCATCTAGGTGTCATAATCATCATACAAGCGGCAAGGTTTAGCTGATGACATGTATAAGAATGTGCATTTCCCAGAAAATAAAAATAAACATTAACATTTATAATATGATAAAGATGATAAATTTAAAGACAATTAACTATGTTATTGAGTTACATATATCATCAAACTCAATAACATAATGAAAGTGACAATTAAAATACAACTATATTTTACATAGAAAAACCCCCCAAAAATTTACCTAACAGCCATCCTTCAGGCATCTCTCCATCCTCAAACTTCCAATATAACCCAGACTGATGCAAGATATAGGAATCATAACAGGATCCAGGGAAGTTAGAACGGACACTGATTATTTTCATGTTATGATCACACACCATCTGAACGTTGAGAGAATGGTACTGTTTTCGGTTCCTGAAAACTTCTTCACGTTCTCGTGATGGTTTGACTGCAACATGTGTGCAATCGATGGCTCCATGAACATTGGGCATTCCGGACATTCTATAAAAGTTAGACTTCACAGATTTCCAATCTTCAGGAGTCGATGGAAGGCACACATACCTTGGAAAGACGACCATCAATGCATAAATGACTTTGGTTAGGTGCCTCGAAAAAGCAGACTGGCTTATGCCAATTATAATGCTAGACACAGCTTGGAATGAACCAGTGGCAAAAAAGTGTAAGGCTGCCAACAGTTTTAATAGTCCGGGTATGGCTTGTGAATGTGCTGTCATATGCTCCAGGTATTCTGCTATTTCATTATTCCATAATAGCTTCTCTGTCCAAACGGAATCTCTGGATAATCTCCCGATCAGAAATGCCTTCCAAACCCATACGTGGAAGGAAAACTCTAGGGACTCTGATTCTTCTACCTCTCCTTCTTTGCAATCCATTGTTTTCAACCGGTGCCTGTATAGCCCTTCTTCCTCGTAATTGAATCAATCTGAATAGAAACATATGTAAAAGTGTGTCTCCATCTTCATTCAGTGATCCAAAAACCAATAATGAAACTATTGTAGTCTAGTCCTTTCACTTAAGTACTTCAACCTGGCATCAGGTTGATACCCCCTATAGTTTTCTATTGTATTCGCTACCTAAATGGTCGCAAAGCAAATCACGCGAAGTTAGAGTGAAAGTTGGAGCGGGCGGATTACTTGTAACATTCATAATTTCCGAATAAAGCAAATTTACGTGCGATCGAACATGTAGTAAGTGGAAAAAGGGTTAGGAACGGTCAGTTGCGTAAAATTACGATAGCTGATGAAAAATAGTGTTTTTTCTATTCGATCGCAGATTGGTAAATACGAGATGCAGATCGTGAGCGAATTTTGACACGGAAATACAGAAAAAGGGTCACTTCGATGCTTAGTACATGGCGCCCAAAGTATTGATCTAGGCCCATTTTGGTATATTTCATGCCACCATTTCCCCGCCAAATGCGATCAAATAAAAAAACTTAACATTTTTCACAATTTTAGGTTTCTCACTGAAATTATTTACAAACAGCTTGTGCAAGTATGGCAGAAATGGTTGTAAAAAGCTTATCTGGGATCCCCTTTGTTCAGAAATAGCAGATATATATGGCTTTGCCGTTGCTTTTTGGTAATTAGAAGGCCGCTAAATGCTGCTGTGCACCACACGTGTATTATGCCAAGCAGTGAAGGGGTTCATTAGGGAGCTTGTAGGGAGCTTGCAGGGTTAATTTTAGCTTTAGGGTAGTGTAGTAGACAACCCAATGTATTGATCTAGGCCCATTTTAATATATTTCATGCCACCATTTCACCGCCAAATGCGATCAAATAAAAAAAAAAAGTTACATTTTTCACAATTTTAGGTTTCTCACTGTAATTATTTACAAACAGCTTGTGCAATTATGGTACAAATGGTTGTAAATGCTTCTCTGGGATCCCCTTTATTCAGAAATAGCAGATATACAGTATATAGCTTTGGCGTTGCTTTTTGGCATCTAGAAGGCTGCTAAATGCCGCTGCGCACCACACTGGTATTATGCCCAGCAGTGAAGGGGTTAATTAGGTAGCTTGTAGGGAGCTTGCAGGGTTAATTTTCACGTTAGTGTAGAGATCAGCCTCCCACCTGACACATCCCACCCCCTGATCCTTCACTAACAGCTCTCTTTTTCCCCCCCACCCCACAATTGTTCCCGCCATCTTAAGTAGTGGCAGAAAGTGGGCTTTCTGATTGGTAACTGCACATATATGCCTCATCTTATTGGATCACTCAGTGCATTCATCTATCTCCTTGTAGTGCATTGCTGCTTATTCAACAAAAGATATCAGGAGAACAAAGCAAATTATATACCAGAAGTAAATTGGAAAGCTGTTTTAAATTGTAATCTCTATCGGAATCATGAAAGAAAAATGTGGGGTTTCATGTCCCTTTAAAGCTCAATGTTTTCAACTAGAAATTACGACTTTCTACCCATGTGTTACATGTGGAAAAACTAATAAGCAAAAACATGGCTATAAAGCTAAATTTTTGTATTTCGTGTGTTATACAGCAACCAAATGGAACCACCATAAAAAATGTACAATTGCAGATATTTTGGGTAGTTGTTCAATTTGTATGGCTTACTTAGGCCTAGATTTGGAGTTTGGCGGTAGATGGGTTGTTAACGCTACGCAGGCTTTTTTCTGGCCGCACCATAAAATTAACTCTGGTATCGAGAGTCCAAAAAAATGCTGCGTTAGGCTCCAAAAAAGGAGCGTAGAGCATTTTTACCGCAAATGCAACTCTCGATACCAGAGTTGCTTACGGACGCGGCCAGCGTCAAAAACGTGCTCGTGCACGATTCTCCCATAGGAAACAATGGGGCTGTTTGAGCTGAAAAAAAACCTAACACCTGCAAAAAAGCAGCGTTCAGCTCCTAACGCAGCCCCATTGCTTCCTATGGGGAAACACTTCCTACGTCTGCACCTAACATTCTAACATGTACCCCGAGTCTAAACACCCCTACCCTTACACTTATTAACCCCTAATCTGCCGCCCCCGCTATCGCTGACCCCTGCATTATATTATTAACCCCTAATCTTCCGCTCCGTAAACCGCTGCAACTTACATTATCCCTATGTACCCCTAATCTGCTGCCCCTAACACCGCCGACCCCTGTATTATATTTATTAACCCCTAACCTGCCCCCCACAACGTCGCCGCCAGCTACTTACAATAATTAACCCCTAATCTGCCGACTGCAAAGCGCCGCCACCTACATTATAGCTATGTACCCCTAATCTGCTGCCCCTAACACTGCCGACCCCTATATTATATTTATTAACCCCTAATCTGCCCCCCTCAACGTCGCCGACACCTGCCTACACTTATTAACCCCTTATCTGCCGAGCGGACCTGAGCGCTACTATAATAAAGTTATTAACCCCTAATCCGCCTCACTAACCCTATCATAAATAGTATTAACCCCTAATCTGCCCTCCCTAACATCGCCGACACCTAACTTCAATTATTAACCCCTAATCTGCCGACCGGAGCTCACCGCTATTCTAATAAATGTATTAACCCCTAAAGCTAACTCTAACCCTAACACTAACACCCCCCTAACTTAAATATAATTTAAATCTAACGAAATTAATTAACTCTTATTAAATAAATTATTCCTATTTAAAGATAAATACTTACCTGTAAAATACATCCTAATATAGCTACAATATAAATTATAATTATATTATAGCTATTTTAGGATTAATATTTATTTTACAGGCAACTTTGTAATTATTTTAACCAGGTACAATAGCTATTAAATAGTTAAGAACTATTTAATAGCTACCTAGTTAAAATAATTACAAAATTACGTGTAAAATAAATCCTAACCTAAGTTATAATTAAACCTAACACTACCCTATCAATAAATTAATTAAATAAAATACCTACAATTACCTACAATAAAACCTAACACTACACTATCAATAAATAAATTAAATACAATTCCTACAAAAAACTAAAATTACATAAACTAACTAAAGTACAAAAAATAAAAAAGAACTAAGTTACAAAAACTAAAAAAATATTTACAAACATAAGAAAAATATTACAAAAATTTTAAACTAATTACACCTACTCTAAGCCCCCTAATAATATAACAAAGACCCCCAAAATAAAAAAATGCCCTACCCTATTCTAAATTAATAAAGTTAAAAGCTCTTTTACCTTACCAGCCCTGAACAGGGCCCTTTGCGGGGCATGCCCCAAGAAAATCAGCTCTTTTGCCTGTAAAAAAAAACATACAATACCCCCCCCCAACATTACAACCCACCACCCACATACCCCTAATCTAACCCAAACCCCCCTTAAATAAACCTAACACTAAGCCCCTGAAGATCTTCCTACCTTGTCTTCACCTCAACAGGTATCACCGATCCGTCCTGGCATCCGGTGCTGAAGAGGTCCAGAAGAGGCTCCAAAGTCTTCCTCCTATCCGGCAAGAAGAGGACATCCGGACCGGCAAACATCTTCATCCAAGCGGCATCTTCGATCTTCTTCCATCCGGTGCGGAGCGGGTCCATGTTGAAGCAGCCGACGCGGATCCATCCTCTTCTTTCTGCGTCTCCCGACGAATGACGGTTCCTTTAAGGGACGTCATCCAAGATGGCGTCCCTCGAATTCCGATTGGCTGATAGTATTCTATCAGCCAATCGGAATTAAGGTAGGAATATTCTGATTGGCTGATGGAATCAGCCAATCAGAATCAAGTTCAATCCGATTGGCTGATCCAATCAGCCAATCAGATTGAGCTTGCATTCTATTGGCTGATCGGAACATCGGCTGCTTCAACATGGACCCGCTCCGCACCGGATGGAAGAAGATCGAAGATGCCGCTTGGATGAAGATGTTTGCCGGTCCGGATGTCCTCTTCTTGCCGGATAGGAGGAAGACTTTGGAGCCTCTTCTGGACCTCTTCAGCACCGGATGCCAGGACAGATCGGTGATACCTGTTGAGGTGAAGACAAGGTAGGAAGATCTTCAGGGGCTTAGTGTTAGGTTTATTTAAGGGGGGTTTGGGTTAGATTAGGGGTATGTGGGTGGTGGGTTGTAATGTTGGGGGGGGTATTGTATGTTTTTTTTTACAGGCAAAAGAGCTGATTTTCTTGGGGCATGCCCCGCAAAGGGCCCTGTTCAGGGCTGGTAAGGTAAAAGAGCTTTTAACTCTATTAATTTAGAATAGGGTAGGGCATTTTTTTATTTTGGGGGTCTTTGTTATTTTATTAGGGGGCTTAGAGTAGGTGTAATTAGTTTAAAATTGTTGTAATATTTTTCTTATGTTTGTAAATATTTTTTTATTTTTTGTAACTTAGTTCTTTTTTATTTTTTGTACTTTAGTTAGTTTATGTAATTGTAGTTATTTGTAGGAATTGTATTTAATTTATTTATTGATAGTGTAGTGTTAGGTTTTATTGTAGGTAATTGTAGGTATTTTATTTAATTAATTTATTGATAGGGTAGTGTTAGGTTTAATTATAACTTAGGTTAGGATTTATTTTACAGGTAATTTTGTAATTATTTTAACTAGGTAGCTATTAAATAGTTATTAACTATTTAATAGCTATTGTACCTGGTTAAAATAAATACAAAGTTGCCTGTAAAATAAATATTAATCCTAAAATAGCTACAATATAATTATAATTTATATTGTAGCTATATTAGGATTTATTTTACAGGTAAGTATTTAGCTTTAAATAGGAATAATTTATTTAATAAGAGTTAATTAATTTTGTTAGATGTAAATTATATTTAAGTTAGGGGGGTGTTAGTGTTAGGGTTAGACTTAGCTTTAGGGGTTAATCCATTTATTATAGTAGCGGTGAGCTCCGGTCGTCAGATTAGGGGTTAATAATTGAAGTTAGGTGTCGGCGATGTTAGGGAGGGCAGATTAGGGGTTAATACTATTTATGATAGGGTTAGTGAGGCGGATTAGGGGTTAATAACTTTATTATAGTAGCGCTCAGGTCCGCTCGGCAGAGTAGGGGTTAATAAGTGTAGGCAGGTGTCGGCGACGTTGAGGGGGGCAGATTAGGGGTTAATAAATATAATATAGGGGTCGGCGGTGTTAGGGGCAGCAGATTAGGGATACATAAGGATAACGTAGGTGGCGGCGCTTTGCAGTCGGCAGATTAGGGGTTAATTATTGTAAGTAGCTGGCGGCAACGTTGAGGGGGGCAGGTTAGGGGTTAATAAATATAATACAGGGGTCGGCGGTGTTAGGGGCAGCAGATTAGGGGTACATAAGTATAACGTAGGTGGCGGTCGGCAGATTAGGGGTTAAAAAATTTAATCGAGTTGCGGCGATGTGGGGGGACCTCAATTTAGGGGTACATAGGTAGTTTATGGGTGTTAGTGTACTTTAGGGTACAGTAGTTAAGAGCTTTATGAACCGGCGTTAGCCCAGAAAGCTCTTAACTCCTGCTTTTTTTCTGCGGCTGGAGTTTTGTCGTTAGAGCTCTAACGCTCACTTCAGAAACGACTCTAAATACCGGAGTTAGGAAGATCCCATTGAAAAGATAGGATACGCAATTGACGTAAGGGGATCTGCGGTATGGAAAAGTCGCGGCTGAAAAGTGAGCGTTAGACCCTATTTTGAGTGACTCCAAATACCGGCGGTAGCCTAAAACCAGCGTTAGGAGCCTCTAACGCTGGTTTTCACGGCTACCGCCAAACTCTAAATCTAGGCCTTATAAAATAAGCTCTAGTTCCATCTAAACCATCACAATTTAGTTAGCTTGATTGCTCCAGAAAAATGTACATGGAAAAAGATAATTTTAAAACATATTGTATTGCTTTTATGTATTTACAAAAACATTTATTAACTGGACATTTAAGTAATTTTTATAAATGCATTTTATATCATACATTTCACACTGTAATAGAAATGCTTTGCATGCAAAATATATATTTTAAACAAATTCACTGTCATTTTGTTAGCCCAGTTAGCACTGTTTTGCAAATAAAGGGACAGTCAACACCAAAAGTGTTGTTGTTTTAAAAGATAGATAATCCTTTAATTACCAATTCACCAGTTTTGTAAATTCACGTGCATGAGCTCAATGTTATCTATATGAAACACATGAACTAATGCCCTCTAGTGGTGAAAAACAACCACAATGCATTTAGATTAGAGGCAGCCTTCAAGGGCTAAGAAATTAGCATATGAACCTACTAGGTTTAGCTTTGAACTAAGAATACCAAGAGAACAAAGCAAAATTGGTGACAAAAGTAAATTGGAAAGTTGTTTAAAATGACATGCCCTATCATGAAAGGTTTTCTCTTGTTAAGTGTATCCAGTCCACGGATCATCCATTACTTGTGGGATATTCTCCTTCCCAACAGGAAGTTGCAAGAGGATCACCCACAGCAGAGCTGCTATATAGCTCCTCCCCTAACTGCCATATCCAGTCATTCTCTTGCAACTCTCAAAGTAGTAAGAGGAGAGTGGTGTATTATAGTTAGTTTCTTAACTTCAATCAAAAGTTTGTTATTTTTAAATGGTACCGGAGTGTACTGTTTTATCAAAGGCAGCATTAGAAGAAGAATCTGCCTGTGATTTCTATGATCTTAGCAGAAGTATCTAAGATCCATTGCCGTTCTCACATATTCTGAGGAGTGAGGATAACTTCAGAGGGGGAATGGCGTGCAGGTTTTCCTGCAATAAGGTATGTGCAGTTAACATATTTCTAGGGATGGAATTTGCTAGAAAAATGCTGCTGATACCGGATTAATGTAAGTTAAGCCTAAATGCAGTGATTTAATAGCGACTGGTATCAGGCTTATTAACAGAGATACATACTCTTATAAAAGTGTAATATAAAACATTTGCTGGCATGTTAATCGTTTTTATTTATGCTTTGGTGATAAAACTTATTGGGGCCTAGTTTTTTCCACATGGCTGGCTTTATTTTTGCCTAGAAGAGGCTTTCCACTGTTATAGTATAAAAGTTACAGTTGGTGCAGTTAAAATTACAAACTGTGACATTCAGCTTACCTCAGCAGTCCCCTGCATGCTATAGGACATCTCTGAAGGGCTCAAAAGGCTTCAAAAGTAGGAGCTGTGGCAGTTGTTATGACTGTTTAAAAAACATATTTTTCGTTTTGTTAATCTGTTTTTTTGTATTAAGGGGTTAATCATCCATTTTCAAGTGGGTGCAATGCTCTGCTAACTTGTTACATACAAAGTTTGCCAAAATTTGTGTCTCTTAAAGGCACAGTAACGTTTTTATATTGCTTGTTAACTTTGTTTAAAGTGTTTTCCAAGCTTGCTAGTCTCATTGCTAGTCTGTACAAACATGTCTGACACAGAGGAAACTACTTGTTCATTATGTTTAAAAGCCATGGTGGAGCCCCATAGGAGAATGTGTACTAAATGTATTGATTTCACCTTAAACAGTAAAGATCAGTCTTTATCTATAAAAGAATTGTCACCAGAGGGGTCTGTCAAGGGGGAAGTTATGCCGACTAACTCTCCCCACGTGTCGGACCCTTCGCCTCCCGCTCGAGGGACGCACGCTAATATGGCACCAAGTACATCAGGGATGCCCATAGCGATTACTTTGCAGGACATGGCTGCAATCATGAATAATACCCTGTCACAGGTATTAGCCAGATTGCCTGAATTGAGAGGCAAGCGCGATAGCTCTGGGGTTAGACGAGATACAGAGCGCGTAGATGCTGTAAGAGCCATGTCTGATACTGCGTCACAATATGCAGAACCTGAGGACGGAGAGCTTCAGTCTGTGGGTGACGTCTCTGAATCGGGGAGACCTGATTCAGAGATTTCTTATTTTAAATTTAAGCATGAGAACCTCCGTGTGTTAATTGGGGAGGTATTAGCTGCTCTGAATGACTGTGACACAATTGCAGTGCCAGAGAAATTGTGTAGGCTGGATAAATACTATGCAGTGCCGGTGAGTACTGATGTTTTTCCTATACCTAAAAGGCTTACAGAAATTATTAGTAAGGAGTGGGATAGACCCGGTGTGCCCTTTTCCCCACCTCCTATATTTAGAAAAATGTTTCCAATAGATGCCACTACACGGGACTTATGGCAGTCAGTCCCTAAGGTGGAGGGAGCAGTTTCTACTTTAGCAAAGCGTACCACTATCCCGGTTGAGGACAGTTGTGCTTTTTCAGATCCAATGGATAAAAAAATTAGAGGGTTACCTTAAGAAAATGTTTATTCAACAAGGTTTTATTTTACAGCCCCTTGCATGCATTGCGCCTGTCACTGCTGCGGCGGAGTTCTGGTTTGAGGCCCTGGAAGAGGCCATCCATACAGCTCCATTGACTGAAATTATTGACAAGCTTAGAACACTTAAGCTAACTAACTCATTTGTTTCTGATGCCATTGTTCATTTGACTAAACTAACGGCTAAGAATTCTGGATTCGCCATCCAGGCGCGTAGGGCGCTATGTCTTAAATCCTGGTCAGCTGATGGGACTTCAAAGTCTAAATTACTTAACATTCCTTTCAAGGGGCAGACCTTATTCGGGCCTGGTTTGAAAGAAATTATTGCTGACATTACTGGAGGTAAGGGTCATACCCTTCCTCAGGACAAGGCTAAATCAAGGGCCAAACAGTCTAATTTTCGTGCCTTTCGAAATTTCAAGGCAGGTGCAGGATCAGCTCCCTCTACTTCAAAACAAGAGGGAACTTTTCCTCAATCTAAGCAGGCCTGAAAACCTACACAGTCCTGGAACAAGGGCAAGCAGGCCAGAAAGCCTGCTGCTGCCTCCAAGACAGCAGGAAGGAGCGGCCCCCTATCCGACAACGAATCTAGTAGGGGGCAGACTCTCTCTCTTCGCCCAGGCGTGTGCAAGAGATGTTCAGGATCCCTGGGCGTTGGAGATCATATCTCAGGGATATCTTCTGGACTTCAAAGCTTCTCCCCCACAAGAGAGATTTCACCTTTCAAGATTATCTGCAAGCCAGATAAAGAAAGAGGCATTCCTAAGCTGCAAGCAAGACCTCCTTGTAATGGGAGTGATCCATCCATTTCTGCGGACGGAACAAGGACAGGGGTTTTATTCAAATCTGTTTGTGGTTCCCAAAAAAGAGGGAACCTTCAGACCAATTTTGGATCTAAAGATCCTAAACAAATTCCTCAGAGTTCCATCATTCAAGATGGAAACTATTCGAACCATTTTACCCATGATCCAAGAGGGTCAGTACATGACCACAGTGGACTTAAGGGATGCCTACCTTCACATTCCGATCCACAAGAATCATCATCGGTTCCTGAGGTTTGCCTTTCTAGACAGGCATTACCAGTTTGTAGCTCTTCCATTCGGGTTGGCTACAGCCCCAAGAATTTTTTCAAAGGTTCTGGGCTCACTTCTGGCGGTTCTAAGACCACGAGGCATAGCGGTGGCTCCTTACCTAGACGACATCCTGATACAGGCGTCAAGCTTTCAAATTGCCAAGTCTCATACAGAGATAGTTCTGGCATTTCTGAGGTTGCATGGGTGGAAAGTAAACGAAGAAAAGAGTTCTCTATCTCCTCTCACAAGGGTTTCCTTCCTAGGGAAAATTTACCTGACAGAGTCCAGGTTATCAAAACTTCTAAATGCTTGCTGTGTTCTTCACTCCATTCCACGCCCCACGGTGGCTCAGTGCATGGAAGTAATCGGCTTAATGGTAGCGGCGATGGACATAGTGCCATTTGCGCGCCTGCATCTCAGACCGCTGCAATTATGCATGCTCAGTCAGTGGAATGGGGATTACACAGATTTGTCCCCTCTACTAAATCTGGATCAGGAAACCAGAGATTCTCTTCTCTGGTGGTTATCTCGGGTCCATCTGTCCAAAGGTATGACCTTTCGCAGGCCAGATTGGACCATTGTAACAACAGACGCCAACCTTCTAGGTTGGGGTGCAGTCTGGAACTCCCTGAAGGCTCAGGGTTCATGGACTCAGGAGGAGAAACTCCTCCCAATAAATATTCTGGAGTTAAGAGCAATATTCAATGCTCTTCTAGCTTGGCCTCAGTTAGCAACACTGAGGTTCATCAGATTTCAGTCGGACAACATAACGAATGTGGCTTACATCATCCATCAAGGGGGGACCAGGAGTTCCCTAGCGATGTCAGAAGTCTCCAAGATAATTCGCTGGGCAGAGACTCACTCTTGCCACCTATCAGCGATCCATATCCCAGGGGTAGAGAACTGGGAGGCGGATTTTCTAAGTCGTCAGACTTTTCATCCGGGGGAGTGGGAACTCCATCCGGAGGTGTTTGCTCAATTGGTTCTCCATTGGGGCAAACCAGAACTGGATCTCATGGCGTCTCGCCAGAACGCCAAGCTTCCTTGTTACGGATCCAGGTCCAGGGACCCAGAAGCGGCACTGATAGATGCTCTAGCAGCGCCTTGGATCTTCAATCTGGCCTATGTGTTTCCACCGTTTCCTCTGCTCCCTCGTCTGATTGCCAAAATCAAACAGGAGAGAGCATCGGTGATATTGATAGCGCCTGCGTGGCCACGCAGGACCTGGTATGCAGACCTAGTGGACATGTCATCCTTTCCACCATGGACTCTGCCTCTGAGACAAGACCTTCTAATACAAGGTCCTTTCAATCATCCAAATCTACTTTCTCTGAGACTGACTGCATGGAGATTGAATGCTTGATCCTATCAAAGCGTGGCTTCTCCGAGTCAGTAATTGATACCTTAATACAGGCACGAAAGCCTGTCACCAGGAAAATTTACCACAAGATTTGGCGTAAATATCTTCATTGGTGTGAATCCAAGAATTAATCATGCAGTAGGGTTAGGACTCCTAGAATATTGTCCTTCCTCCAAGAGGGTTTGGACAAAGGACTATCAGCTAGTTATTTAAAGGGACAGATTTCTGCTCTGTCTATTTTTTTACACAAGCGTCTGGCAGAAGTTCCAGACGTTCAGGCATTTTGTCAGGCTTTAGTTAGAATTAAGCCTGTGTTTAAACCTGTTGCTCCCCCATGGAGCTTAAACTTGGTTCTTAAAGTTCTTCAAGGGGTTCCGTTTGAACCCCTTCATTCTATTGATATCAAACTTCTATCATGGAAAGTTCTTTTTCTGATGGCTATTTCCTCGGCTCGAAGAGTCTCTGAGTTATCTGCCTTACATTGTGATTCTCCTTATCTGATCTTTCATTCAGATAAAGTAGTTCTGCGTACAAAACCTGGGTTTTTACCTAAGGTGGTTTCTAACAAGAATATCAATCAAGAGATTGTTGTTCCATCATTATGCCCTAATCCTTCTTCAAAGAAGGAACGTCTTTTGCATAATCTAGACGTAGTCCGTGCATTGAAGTTTTACTTGCAGGCTGCTAAAGATTTTCGCCAAACATCTCACCTGTTTGTTATTTACTCTGGACAGAGGAGAGGTCAAAAGGCCTCGGCAACCTCTCTTTCTTTTTGGCTTTGGAGTATAATCCGTTTAGCAAATGAGACTGCTGGACAGCAGCCCCCTGAAAGAATTACAGCTCATTCTACTAGAGCTGTGGCTTCCACCTGGGCCTTTAAAAATGAGGCCTCTGTTGAATAGATTTGCAAGGCTGCAACTTGGTCTTCGCTTCATACCTTTTAAAAATTTTACAAATTTGATACTTTTGCTTCTTCGGAGGCTGTTTTTGGGAGAAAGGTTCTACAGGCAGTGGTTCCTTCCGTTTAAGTTCCTGCCTTGTCCCTCCCATCATCCGTGTACTTAAGCTTTGGTATTGGTATCCCACAAGTAATGGATGATCCGTGGACTGGATACACTTAACAAGAGAAAACATAATTTATGCTTACCTGATAAATTTATTTCTCTTGTAGTGTATCCAGTCCACGGCCCGCCCTGTCCTTTTAAGGCAGGTCTAAATTTTAATTAAACTTCAGTCACCACTGCACCCTATGGTTTCTCCTTTCTCTGCTTGTTTCGGTTGAATGACTGGATATGGCAGTTAGGGGAGGAGCTATATAGCAGCTCTGCTGTGGGTGATCCTCTTGCAACTTCCTGTTGGGAAGGAGAATATCCCACAAGTAATGGATGATCCGTGGACTGGATACACTACAAGAGAAATAAATTTATCAGGTAAGCATAAATTATGTTTTTTTGGACTTGACTGTCCCTTTAAGCAATTCAGTATTATACCCCTTGAAAGCCATAATGCAGAATATTTTATCAATTTTTTTATTTTCACTGGTTAGTTGCAGATGTTAATGAGTTCCAGCTCTGAGCTAAGCAATCACTGTATTGCATGTAGACGAGTTGGGAAAACTAAAGCGTATACGCTCCATGCTCAACATGAGAATAATAAGAATACTAATTTCATGTATGTGTGTATATACAGTACATATATATATATATATATATATATGTACAGTTCAGAAAGAGCGTTTTTTAAAAATGCTATTAAAACAGGGATCGGCAAGGTGTCCGTACACAGTCACTGGTGTCTGCGACTGGCCCTTGCAGTGTTCTCCGCCCATTTTGTGGCATGGAGAGTCTGAGGGAGGAGTACCCTACTCCAGTGGTCTCCTCCTTGATGCACACAGCACCATGTTTGTTTGTTTGTGGGAATAGGGGCGGCCTCTCCCACGACACGTAACGCCGCACTCATCACCTACGCCTAGTCAGAGTAAGTAGTGGAAAACTGACTGACACACAAGTACGAGAAAGCGAGGGAAGATTAGAAGTACTTAAGAAGTCAAGACTCAAGATAGACCATAGAGTTAGATTTGTGAAGTAGACTGTTCTCTTTGACTGTTCTCTGTGTGCAAGCCCAGTAAGACCTGTATCAAACCACTTATGTAATATTGTTAATATAAAAGTCACTACCATTAAAACTATTAATAGGGAAGAAGACAAATGGGTTTTATTTGTCAAATAAATCTCTCTTATTTGTTTAAATTTTAAATGTAAATTAACCTCCATCCATTATACTTCCCTCTCATTTATGTGTACTTGTTCATATTGATAATGATATTTAGCATTAGCAGTACAAAGGTACTAAAAAAAAACCAAGAGGTTTTGTAACTGCTTGTACTGATGTAGTTTTGAGCGACATGGAGGGACATAAGTTGATTTATGCACTATTTTTATTTTCAGTTACTAATCTGTATTCATTTTTACACGTGCTGCTATACAAGTTTGCTTCTGATGCTCTCTCTTCTATGAGCTAAAATGAAAAATATACAAGTTTGCTTCTGATGCTCTCTCTTCTATGAGCTAAAATGAAAAATAGAAAATGACCATATTTTCTCCAAGCTGTTATCTGTGATCTAAGAGAGAAGGAGAGGGAGTTTTTGTACATCTTAGAGAGACGAAGAGATTTTCTCTAAAATGAAAAGAGAGCTATGTTGCACTTTAATATCTGCCCCGCTCATTAAGAAGTCCACATGCAGAGACTTCCGGTAGGAGGAGCAAGGAAGCGCAGGTGTACTACGCGCTCCTCTGACTAAGGCAGCAACACCACGCCGACACGCCAATGTTCCATAGGTTGCGGTGCCTATACCCCAACCCAGATCGGTGATTACCAACTCCCCATGGCGTGTGGAAGTCACGCTGTAGCCAGTGGCCGTTTTGCCACGGCCCTTTTTCAAGATCTGCCAACCAGTGGCTGAGGTGGAAGCATGTTGCAGAATTCAATTGCTAGATCGAACGGCCCGGGGCGCGAACACCCCAGGTGGGGGCGGAGCATGGCCGGGGAAGACCCGATCAAGGCAGCTTCCAAACCAAAGGAACCGGAGCTAACGGATGGTCGTTGGACCATAATAAGCATGTGATATACCTACCACAAGTTGTTCAACTTGGCATATTGGAATGAGGGACCCACCCCTGATCGATTGGAAGTAAGTCCTTGACCTGGTTCAGGGTGAAGGTAAGAAGAGGGTATTGGGGGACTGTGTACCCAGACTAGGCAAGTTATTGGCTACGGCTTCTGTGAACCTTGAGTCTAGGGTGATTACGACTCTGAATTGCCGTTATTTAAGAACTTAAGTGAATTCAAGCGATTTTAACAAGCCTGGAGTCAGCAGTGATAAGCTGGTTATATGTGCTTAAATGGGACTGCTAAGGCCAATCAAGGGCTAAACAAAGAGGTTAAACGCCATCTTCTTGTATACAGAGAAATAACGTTGGTTAAAATTTGTGGCAATATTTATACATTACCTGATTGGTCTCTTTTTATGTCTGAGTGCAACTGAACTCTAGATATACTTTCAGAACTGCTTTAGTGGTGCTACATCGGTGTAACTGGAGTATCCATATCTTGCATGGATTAAGTGGTTCTCATAGAAATCTACAGAGCAAAATATAAAGAAGAATATATGACTAATAATATGCTGGGAGACAAATTATAAGGGATCCTATAACCACTTGAAATAATAAATGTTACAATGGCCCCAATTTATCAAGGTCTGTCGGACCTGATCCGACAGTGAGTATCAGGTCCGACAGACCTCGCTGAATACGGCAAGCAATATGCTCGCCATATTCAGCATTGCACCAGCAGCTCACAAGAGCTGCTGGTGCAACGCCACCCCCTGCAGACTCTCGGCCAATCGGCCGCCAGTAGGGTTGTGTCAATCAACCCGATCGTACTCAATCGGGTTGATTTCCGGCGATGTCTGTCCGCCTGCTCAGAGCAGGCGGACAGTTTATTGAGCAGCGGTCTTTGTGACCGCTGCTTCATAAATGCTGTTTCTGGCGAGTCTGAAGACTCGCCAGAAACAGGGGCCATCAAGCTCCTTACGGAGCTTGTTAAATAGAGGCCATTGTCTTTAAAGGAACTACAGGACACCTGCTGTTGTATATATTGTAAAGGAAGTTACAGGACACCTGCTGTTGTATATATTACTCTGATTGGGTGCTGCCCCATGAAATCTGGGACACTTGGTTACTACTCTATGTTTGGATAACATCTAAATGTTAAAGAATGTTACTGATATATTGATATGTAGTGAAAAATAGTAACAGATATACTGATATATTGATATATAGAAACAAGACCCGGTGAAGATTTTATAAGTCACTAATGTATACCATGTGATGGGCGGTTTCTATGTTTGATGAATGATTATACTGTTAATATGGATAGATTATTCATGCTTAAGTATCTTGTTTAGTACTATTATAGAAGTCTTAAGGAATGTTAAAGATCTAGGCCAATATTGGCTGATATTTTTGGATTATATCAATAACTGAATTTACGGCATAGGAAGAAGGAAAGGAGGGAGTAGTAGTAGCTTTTCAGAAACAAAGCTAAAATGTTGTAATATAAAATCCGGCTAAGTAATTACATTTTGTAAGGCTGCAAGGTATCCTTTTTAGTTAACAGGCTGACATAATTTGTAGAGAATCTGATCACTGAACATTGCATATACACTTGGGAAATTATCCCCTAACACATAATACATTTGTGCACTTCACTTGCCCTTCCTTTCCCCCCCCCCCCCCCTTTCTTCCCCTATCTGGTAGCACATAACACTACCATCACTTTATCTATTATTTTGAACTATATTGACACATGGACAAATATTTTGCACCTATAACGCACGCAATGCCAGCTAAAACTAAAGATAGAAAGCCTAGACACAGTATTGAGACTAGTGTTGATACCAGGCCTGAAATGACTAGTGTTAATATTTCTAGAAATTACATAGAAGAAATGTCGAAACAAGTAGCTACCCTTCTCTCACCTCAATTTGATTACATTAAAATAGAACTTTCGACACTTTCATTAGAAATGAAAAACTGTACATCAAGACTTACAGAGATAGAGACGAGAGTCTCCTACATTGAGGATGGTGTGATTAAGAAAAACCTAATTACGCAATAACATGACACCAAAATATTAGAATTGACTGACAAATTAGAAGACCTAGAGGACAGGTCGCATAGGAAGAACTTAAAGGTGATAGGCTTACCAGAAAGTATGAATTTGCAGGATTTATTATATTTTGCCTCTGTAACTCTTCCACAAATTCTAGGGATTGATATTAAACTACATAGTTTTACCATAGAAAGAGCACATCGAATAGGTTTTATTAGAAATACATCAGAAAACACTACACAGAAACGAGCTATCCTAATTAAGTACTTTAACTTTCAGGATAAAGTGACAATACTTAGAGCATATAGGAAAATAAAAAAATTAGAGATTGATAATAACAAAATCCTAATTTTCCAAGATTTTTCAGTATAGACGGCTACAAAGCGGAAAGGAATGGCCCCATACTGTACTAGTCTGATAAATCTGGGCCTAGCTGCCCACTTAATATATCCTGCCAAAATTAAAATTGATATGGAAAATGAGACAATTACGTTAGAAACAATACAAGAAGCTAAGGCCTTTTTTAATAAAGCCCAAACTAAATAGCTGTTAACTTTGTATCTTTTGTATGTGACGTAACGATTCAGGTCCTTGTATGGTAATATGGAGAAAGAACAAGCAATATACAGAGGTGCAAGATGGAAAAAACACACAATATTCTGTACAAATGAACTAAGAACTTATACTCTCCTTTAGATCAGACCGCAGCCTTCTTGCAGTCTCTCCCTTGTGACTGTGTATAGGTTGATAGTGGTGGTAGATGGCGCTGGTCTATTGAATGATTTTCTCTAATAAGTGAAGAGAAAACAGGCTTGAAGCATATATGGAAGCCAATTAATATGGGTGCAGTGTACTCACTCCATAAGATGAATCTTTACAGCTGAAAGGAAACGTAACATCAGATGGCAAGAATCCACAGGTTCCTGATGTCAGATATTGAATTTTCAGGTTTATCCAAAATTGGACTATAAATGAATAGAAACCCAAATAACCAAAGTATCCAGTATAAAATTGAAAAAAATGTAGTAACTTACTCCATAAATAAGGAGCTTCCAGCTCGGCACAGCAAAACAAGATCTTGACAATCTTTCAACAAAAGATAAAAAGATTTTATTTGCTCAACAAGTTTCAACGTATTACACGTCTTTATCAAGAGCATACATTAAAACAAATAAAACAGGTAGGTAAAACCAAATATTGAGTGACACTTTTTAAGGCAGGCAAACGCTTTATTAAGTATTGGTATAATATGGTTCTCAGTAAAACATGGGAATCTAATATTGTAGAGATTTGCTCAAAATGGCAATTAGATATCCCAAACTTGGATGAAGATAAAGTGAAACATAGTATAATTGTTTTAGATGAGGCTACACTCTCTGTAAACTGGCGAGAAATCCATGTAAAACTCTTATATAGAGTGTATATTACGCCAGCTAGAATAAATAAATGGTCGTCGTAAGTTCTAAATGTATGTCCTCGCTGTTGTTCATCTGAAGTTGACCTGATTCATATGTTTTAAAGTTGTCCAAAAATTACACAATTTTGGAAATGTATGCAATTTTGGTTAGATAAAGTGATAGCCATAAACTTTTCCATAGAACTGCAACATATTATCTTTTTACTAGATACATGTGATAAATCGATTAATAGAGATTTTTTTAATGTAACAATTTTGGGTGGGAGATATCTCATTCTTAAAAATTGGAAGAAGAAAAGGGTGCCCACTATAAATAATTTAACCTTTCTTTTGCAAACTCAATATATAATAGAACAGTTTGATAACACAAATAATTCAGAGACGCAGCAACAAATTTATTATAAAATGGATAGATTTTATTAGACAATACAAAAATGCCAATATACAGAGTCAGTTGTTAACACCTTTAAAAATTTGACATAAGATAAATAAGATTAAGTGGATGGGCTGGTCCCCCCCCTCCTTTTCTTCTTCCCCCCCCCCCCCGTATGATTTTTAAGGGTCCTCCCTCCCCCAATTCCCTCAAGTCAGGAATTTGATAAATGAATCTATGGTGGTTCTAATCTTTCAAATAAAATAAAGGTTGAATTATTGAAACAGTAAGGGTTAAGAAGTTAAGAAGTGGTTAAACAAGAAATGGTAATTGTAAACTTCCCTTATTACATTGTTTAGTACATAAATTATTTAACTAACATAATTAATTTTGATACAGGTTAAGATCTCATTAATTATTGCTTTGTGTATTTTCTTTTTTTTTTTCTCATCGTTAAAAAAAAGGGGGGAAGAAAGAGAGAAAAGAAAAGCCTGTAAAACAGGATACATTGTATCTAAATTTTGAATGTCATCTTCTTCTTTTTTTTCATGTCTTAAATGATACAGTTGTCTTCCTTTTTCTTTGTACTAGTATGTTATGACCTTTAATAATAAAAAAGTGTCCAAATGCAAGTAATCATTAGCAACATGTCATGGGGGCAAAAAGCCTGTCCTTCACTGTAATAAATGAGCATGTGTTTGCATAATTCATCAGTATATACCCTGCATCCAACAGTTACCCATTGACAAACTTTTGACTTAAAAGTTTCTCAATGAGTAACTGTTGGATGCAGGGTATATACTGATTAATTATGCAAACACATCCTCATTATTTAATAATTAACAATACAGTTTTAACCTTACATCTGCTGAAAAGTCTGCAAGGTATTCCCTATCAATGTATAATATTGCTGTCCTTTTTGCAAGATGAGGGTTAAATTAGCCTACCAACATGAGTTCCTGACAGATTCTAGTTGTCAAATTTAGTTTGAGTAGGCATTTGATAAGAAGCAAACTACCAGTGCAGGCAGATTAAGATAAACTGCAATATAATTATCGCTAGCAGCAGATTAAACTCAAATAAAGTGTTTTTTGATGTTTTTAATTTGAAATGTACCTTGGTGTCCTTCACTAAGGTCTGTACTTTGGAAAATGTTTGCCACCGCCTTGGTTCGTGCCTATCCCTGTATTAAAAACAGGGGCACTTTCATTCATCAAAGTTTTAGAAAGCAGCCATTTTGATTAAAAACTTACCTTTGGGTTTTTTTCACAGCCAGAGCAACTTCCCCCACCTGGAGATCCTCTCTTCACACATCATCAATGACTAATCCGGCTGCCTCCAATCAAGGCTTTCCCCCCAGGGTAGTCATTGCCTGAGGCCATGCCATGATTGGAGGAAGCTATATTAGTCATTGATGACGTATGAAGAAAGGATCTCCGTGTGGGGGAAGCTGCTCTGGCTGTGAAAAAAACAAAGGTAAGTTTTTAATCAAAACGGCTGCTTTGTAAACTTTGATGAATGAAAGTGCCCCTGTTTTTAATGGTATTTTTATTTCATCAAAGTTTACCTTCACTTTAAGTATATCAAGTAGAAGAAGGCACTCTCTGGTCTTTTCAAGCTGTTAGCACGTTCCATGCTGTTCTAAAAGTGATGGGATTAAAATGCATTTAGTACGGCATGGAACATCCTAAGTTTGTGCAAGATTTCCACAGTTACATTTTATTCACAAAGATCAATAAGTTTAAACAGATGTTTCTCCAAGAAATAATACTCCATGTTCACTGGTGCAAGCCATAAATCAAATTATTAGTCAACAAATAAACTTCAGCTTTATTAATTATGAATTTTTACAAGCAGTATTATAACTCTCAGAGCAGCTTTAATAATTGTTACTACTGTAACAAAGTTTTCAGCAAATTCCAGATTTAATTACACATAAAATGTGCATAAAAATGTGCAATAACTTTGAGTGAGATCATATGTATGGTGGTATAAATAAGCCATGATGAAAACGCTTAGCAGCTGTAGATATATTTTATCAGTTCTACTTAAAGGGACATTGTACACTGGATTTTTCTTTGCATACATTGTTTGTAGATGATCCATTTATATAGCCCCTCTGGTAGTGTTTTTGTAAAAATGTACAGTTTTGCTTATTTTTTTAATAACATTGTAATGATTCTTAGACTCCTAACCAAGCTCCACCGTGACAGATATATACATGTTATCTCTTTTTTTATGCAGAGGAGGGGGGAGTGGGGTGTGTCTGCACTTTTTGCTTTCCAACCCATTTCAGTGGGTGTCCCAGTCAACCTCATCAACGGTGTGAACTGGGAGCTTCCAGTTTTTAAAAGGTTTTATACTTGATTTTTAGATCAGTATCTCTGTATATTTTTCTTTATAGTAGTGTCTGTTACATGCAGTTATATGAAAATTGGTGTACACTGTCCCTTTAACTGACTTGATTAGACTTAAAGGGACATGAAACCCCAAACAAATGATTTCAAGATTCAGATAGAGAATAAAATTTCAAACAAATTCCTAATTTACTTCTAGTATCTTATTTGTTTCATTCTCTTGGTATCACTTGTTGAAGGAGCAGCAATGCACTGCTGGTTTCTAACTAAACACATGGCCAATGACAATAAGTAATATTCAGCCACCAATCAGCAGCTAGAACCTAGGTTCTTTGCTGCTCCTGAGCTTAACTAGATAAATTTTTCAGCAAAGGATACCAGGAGAAGGAAGCACATTAAATAATAGAAGTAAATTGCAAAGTTGTTTAAAATTGTATTCTCTACCTGAATCAAGAAATAAAAAATGTCGGTTTCATGTCCCTTTAAAAGCCCATTTTACAAGTGGAGCACTATTGATAGCGCATGGTGCAATATCAGTATTGCTGGACCTCTCTAAAATTAACCTGCAAGTTGTTTTTACAAGTCTATGGTAAAACAGATTTACCAGAGAAGGTTTAGCGTTACCAACATCCCTTTAGCGCCCTATACTCTCAATGGATATGGTGACCGTCTTTAACATATTAGAAGTGGAAACTTATGGCTTGTGCTCAAGCGCAAACCAAAATAGCTCCTGGAAGAATTAGCGTGACCTGAAGTGTTATCGATAAAATAAAAGTTTTGCAAAACACTTGCAAAGTATATTATAATAAAAAATTATACTTATATATAAAACTTTAAAACTTTAAATAAAAAATATGTTTAATATTAAAAAATAAAAATAAAACGGGTTGTAAAGGCATATGCTAAGAGTTTTTGACTGGGAAGGGCTCAAAAGTGTGTGTATATGTATATATATATATATATATATATATATATATATATATATATACAGTATATATATATATATATATATATATAGTTATATATACTGTATATATTTATATATATATATACGTATATATACGTATATATATATATGTCTGATTATTTGTATGTGTGCATGTGTATTTGTATTTATATGTGTAAATTTTAATATATATATACTTTTGAGACCATCTCAGTCAAATACCTTGAAATATGCAAAATCAATTTTAATTCATTTTAATGTTACTACTTGAAATGTCTATGTTTTCAATTAGAAGAAAAAGTTATTTTTATTTTAAAATGTGTGTGCATATATATATATATATATATATATATACTGTATATATATACTGTATATATATATATATATATAGATAATCCAAACAGATGCACTCCATAAAACAGTTCCTCTTAATGCCACGGTGCCATATAGTAATCCAGATAGTATTGCAAAAATAGGCACTCACTGGTCTTTATAAAACTTCAGATTTAATATAGAAAATTTAAAAACAGAGCATAACGTTTCGAGACCACATCTCTATCACATCTCTTTTTCCAATATATATATATATTGGAAAAAGAGATGTGATAGAGAAATTAGGGCGCAAATAATAAATAGAATTATAGCTATGGAATAAACCTGTGAGTCTAAAAATATGCAATGGAATATTGTATTTTGACTAGAAAAAGAGGTCCTGGATTGAAATAATGTAAATAAATACAATTGATATGCCAATGTCACTAAATAGAAATAATGCAATAGTATGTTGATTCCCTATTGAAGATTCCACAGTTTTTTGTAAATGGACACAATGAAGGTAAATAAATAAATTAAAGACTTAATAAACTTCTTATGTACACTTGAGACAGAAAAATATCTTATCAAAAGTAAAAACAATTCAAACAATTAATAAAGAATAACAATACATATAAAAATTAATATAAAGAGTAAATGAACATAATAGTAATAATGTTGGAGACTGCCTAATCCCAGAATGCAGTTCTCCCTAGGGGTGTCTACTTACACTCATTACCTCAATCAGTATGAGGTAAGTGTCGCGTAGTATCAGTAGAAAACTCCCTTTGATCTCCAGCTGTCCAGAAAATAGGGTAACGACTTGCAGGACTTTAATCAAGATATTTGTCTTTGTTGGATTACTATTATCCCCTCCAGATGGCCATGAGCATGAAAGACAAATAAAGATAATAATAGTGCAACCCCGTATATAAAGTGTGACAATTTACTTTATTAGATACAGTGCACTCACATTTAAAACCCTCAAAAATATGAGGTATTTTATGCAATATAAAATCAAAGTCTAGCTGTTCCAGCCAGCAGAGTTTAACGAGTAATGTTCCCAGATAGTTGAATTCACAGCTATCATGTGCTAAAGTCCAAAACAAATAAATAACAGTCCTGGTTATCCTATTAACACTTGTTGTTCTGTCCTTACGCGTTTAAAAGGTATTCACACATTGCAGCCTTCTTCGTCAGAGGAATTTACAGACAGCTGATGATTGGGCTGTATTTCAAGCGGAGCGGCGGCACACTCCCCCCGAAAACAGAAATTTAATTGGATGCATAAAGGTATCACATGACCGACTGTTGGCCTATAGTGTTTCCAAGTCATGGATTGGTAACAGCTGTTTTCGGCTCATAGTCCCATTGTGGTAACCATAGAGATTACGCTAACAAAATCCAGGATATACATCGTATGTTAGCCGTAATGATAATAGTAACAAAAATTTTGTGTAATTAGTTTTGGGCACAGAAATATACATTTGTTTTAAATTTCCAATGATTACAATTTCTCTATTACTTATTATTAAAGCGGACATTCTAAAAAGAAATAATTAATTTTACAGTATAAAACAGAAATTCAAAAACACCCAAAAATATACATTCTTAAGAAGGATCGAATGTACAAATAAGTATGTAATTAATATCACTGTAAAACCCTGTTACTACCCTTATAGGGAGTTTGGGTAAAAAAATTTCATTTGTACATATATAAATTTGTTTGAACCGTACTACAATAAATTAAGTTTTTAGATATTTCTTAATATGGAATATCAATTTGTGAGGTGCCAAATATTTTTATTTAGTGTTCTAAATTTTCTATTAAACAACATTGAATACCCATGTAAATCTCTCATGCAACAATCTCTTATGTTGTATAGTTTTAAAAGTCTGCTATAAATATTAGCCATTTTTTACCCAAACTCCCTATAAGGGTAGTAACAGGGTTTTACAGTGATATTAATTACATACTTATTTGTACATTCGATCCTTCTTAAGAATGTATATTTTTGGGTGTTTTTGAATTTCTGTTTTATACTGTATAATTAATTCTTTCTTTTTAGAATGTCCGCTTTAATAATAAGAAATAGAGAAATTGTAATCATTGGAAATTTAGTCTGTGCCCAAAACTAATTACACAAAATTTTTGTTAGTATTGTCATTACGGCTAACATACGATGTATATCCTGGATTTTGTTAGCGTAATCTCTATGGTTACCACAATGGGACTATGAGCCAAAAACAGCTGTTACCAATCCATGACTTGGAAACACTATAGGCCAACAATCGGTCATGTGATACCTTTATGCATCCAATTAAATTTCTGTTTTCGGGGGGAGTGTGCCGCCGCTCCGCTTGAAATACAGCCCAATCATCAGCTGTCTGTAAATTCCTCTGACGAAGAAGGCTGCAATGTGTGAATGCCTTTGAAACGCGTAAGGACAGAACAACAAGTGTTAATAGGATAAACAGGACTGTTATTTATTTGTTTTGGACTTTAGCACATGATAGCTGTGAATTCAACTATCTGGGAACATTACTCGTTAAACTCTGCTGGCTGGAACAGCTAGACTTTGATTTTATATTGCTTAAAAATACCTCATATTTTTGAGGGTTTTAACCCCTTAATGACCGGACCATTTTTCAATTTTCTTACCCTTAATTACAATGGCTATTTTTACATTTCTGCACTGTTTGCGTTTAGCTGTAATTTTCCTCTTACTCGTTTACTGTACCCACACATATTATATACCGTTTTTCTCGTCATTAAATGGACTTTCTAAAGATATCATTATTTTCATCATATCTTATAATTTACTAAAAAAAAAATGATAAAATATGAGGAAAAAATGGAAAAAAACACACTTTTTCTAACTTTGACCCCCAAAATATGTTACACATCTACAATCACCAAAAAACACCCATGCTAAATAGTTTCTAAATTTTGCCCTGAGTTTAGAAATACCCAATGTTTACATGTTCTTAGCTTTTTTTGCAATTTATAGGGCAATAAGTACAAGTAGCACTTTGCTATTTCCAAACCACTTTTTTTCAAAATTAGCGCTAGTTACATTGGGACACTGATATCTGTCAGGAATACCTGAATATCCCTTGACATGTATATATTTTTTTTTAGAAGACATCCCAAAGTATTGATCTAGGCCCATTTTGGTATATTTCATTCCACCATTTCACCGCCAAATGCGATAAAAAAAAAAAAGTTCACTTTTTCACAAATTTTGTCACAAACTTTAGGTTTCCCACTGAAATTATTTACAAACAGCTTCTGCAATTATGGCACAAATGGTTGTAAATGCTTCTCTGGGATCCCCTTTTTCAGAAATAACAGACTTATATGGCTTTGTGGTTGCTTTTTGGTAATTAGAAGGCCGCTAAATGCCACTGCGCACCCCACGTGTTTTATGCCCAGGAGTGAAGGGGTTAATTAGGGAGCTTGTAGGGAGCTTGTAGGGTTAATTTTAGCTTTAGTGTAGTGTAGTAGACAACCCCAAGTATTGATCTAGGCCCATTTTGGTATATTTTATGCCACCATTTCACCGCCAAATGCGAGCAAATAAAAAAAAAAACATTACATTTTTCACAATTTTAGGTTTCTCACTGAAATTATTTACAAACAGCTTGTGCAATTATGGCAGAAATTGTTGTAAAAGCTTCTCTGGGATCCCCTTTGTTCAGAAATAGCAGATTTATATGGCTTTGGCATTGCTTTTTGGTAATTAGAAGGCCGATAAATGATGCTGCGCACCACACGTGAATTATGCCCAGCAGTGAAGGGGTTAAATTAGGTAGCTTGTAGGGAGCTTGCAGGGTTAATTTTAGAGATCAGCCCCCCACCTGACACATCCCACCCCCTGATCCCTCTCAAACAGCTCTCTTCCCTCCCCCACCCCACAATTGTTACCGCCATCTTAAGTACTGGCAGAAAGTCTGCCAGTACTAAATAAAAGAGTTTTTTTTTTTTTAAATTAAAATTATAAAATATTTTAGTTGTGATGGACCCCTGCCTTAGCACCAACCTCCCTGATCCCCCCCTCCAGCTCTCTAACCCTCTCCCCTACCTAATTACCGCCATCTTGGGTACTGGCAGCTGTCTGCCAGTACCCGTTTGGCCCCACAAACCAAACTTATTTTAATTGTATTTATAACTGTTATTTGTGTTTAATTTTTTCTGTAGTGTAGCAGCCCCCCCACAATACCCCCACCCCCTCCCCCTCACAGATCCTTTTAAATATAAAAAAAAAATAAATAACTTTTTTTTCCCCTTACTTTTTCATTGGTGTCAGTGTGGCTAATGTGCGCATGTGCACGTGCACGCGCGCATCGTGCGCGCGCGCACACGCTCCCTCCTCCCACCGGTCAGAGGCACCATCGGTGGGAGGGGTATTGCATCGGTGGGAGGGGTAAAGGGGTATTGCAGGATGCCTCCATATCGAGGCATCACTGCAATACCCTCAGAGCTGCTGGAAGTGATTGTGATCACTTCCAGCACTCTGTTAGACAACTGACGTACCAGGTACGTCCATTGTCATTAACTGATTGTTAATGCATGACGTACCTGGTACGTCAGTTGTCATTAAGTTGTTAAATGTGAGTGCACTGTATCTAATAAATTAAATTGTTACACTTTATATACGGGGTTGCACTATTATTATCTTTATTTGTCTTTCATGCTCATGGCCATCTGGAGGGGATAATAGTACTCCAACAAAGACAAGTATCTTGATTAAAGTCCTGCAACTCGTTACCCTATTTTCTGGACAGCTGAAGATTAAAGGGAGTTTTCTACTGATACTACGCGACACTTACCTCATACTGATTGAGGTAAATGAGTGTAAGTAGACACCCCTAGGGAGACCTGCATTCTGGGATCAGGCAGTCTCCAACATTATTACTATTATGTTCATTTACTCTTTATATTAATTTTTATATGTATTGTTATTCTTTATTAATTGTTTGAATTGTTTTTACTTTTGATAAGATATTTCTCTCTCTCTCTCTCTCTCTCCCTCTCTCTCTCTCTCTCTCTCTCTCGCCAAAATTTGCGCGGGTTTGGTGTCCTATATACGGCGTAACTTAGAAGTTACGCGCGTATATTTCTGCCTTCGCCCGTCGTTTTTTAGCCCATAGACTGACATACAAAACATGCGCAGTTTGGTATCCAATATACAGCGTAAGGACTTACGCACGCAGATTTCAGAAAATCTACTCCATTCTCATCTCGCCACAAATTGAAGGCGCAGCAACCCTTACACTGACTTAGAAACCAATGTAAATCTCTGAAGGCCTAACAAGTGCATGCTTAACAACATACATATCAGCAGCTTGATCACAAATAGTTAACCTCTTCAAAGCATTTAATATTCCTGCCCCTGCAAGTTTGTCAAACCAATCACAAAGGGGTGCATCATGGGGCACAAGGGGTCAATCATGGGGCACAAGGGGTCATCATGGGGCACAAGGGGTGCCCTACAATCCCCTGTTGTTCTGTCTACACATGCTGATTCTATAGTTGCTGCTGAGGTCCATGGTGATGGTGCTGCCCCTGCTGCAGCTGGTCATCGAATTACATACTGCGGATTTCCACTGCATGTAAGTGAAACTACTACATCCCACCCCATTCCCTTAACCACCCTAATTACTGAAAATATATCATTAGTTCAATTCATGTTTTGGTCACTATGATTTATTGACTATCATTTCGAGGAATGAAAATGGATGTTTATACCTTATGTTCACACCTTCTGTAAAAACATTATTATTTAGATATATATACCCATGTGCAGGGATAGCAAGGTGTCCTTCACTAAAAGTCTTTACCTTACAAAATGTCCGCCACAGCCTTGGCTCGTGCCTATCCTGGCACATGGGTCAATATCTATGTGATAAACCTTGATTGACATCTTAAAAGTGAATATCACTATATGTAACCTTCATACACAACTATGTGATGTGGTTTAGAGAACATGAATATGTCATAAACATGATGATATTACCTTTTCTGGGCCATTTCCACACAGACCTTATTATATTTTTCAAAAATATTAGTGTACTAAAACACCCCTCACATGGATGTGGATGACAATTATATGGTAAATAACAGAGGACAAGATTTAGGATGAAATATAACAATATATTTTTTTTTTTTTAGGCTTCTTAGATGAGGGGGCTGAGGTGCCTGGAGTGGCTCTCCTGCCTCTCCTGGGTTGTGTGGATTCAGAGGATTCTGCAGGAGTGCTGGTCACAGATGAGAGGCTGGAGGCAATGTCCTGCTGGTGTGTGAAATGCTCCACCAACACACACAACAGTTGGTTTTGTTCCCGCCATCTGTTGTCAGTCTGCATCTGCATATCCGAAATAACTCTCAGCATCTGAGATTGGTTCTGGACGATACCACTTAAAGATGCTGCCATGTCCCGTTGCAGCTCAATGGAACGCTGTAGTAAAGTCTGTTGGCTCCTGTAAAACCTGCATTGGTCTCTCTGCATTCTCTCGCAGGTTGATTTGAGCCTCTCGCAGGTTGATGTTTGCCTCCTCTGGAGGGCAATGTATTCGTCGCCCAGGGCAGAAGTCAGAGGATCTAAAGGCTCTTCACCAGCAGGGATTCTAGGCACAGGTTCCCCTCTAGCTGCTGTTGCATCTGGAACAATGTCAGCTGTTGCTTCAGGAGGAGCAATGATGGCTGGTGCCTCAGGAGGAACAATGATGGCTGGTGCCTCAGGATGAACAACCCCAGCTGGTGCCTCAGGATGAACAACCCCAGCTGGTGCCTCAGGATGAACCACCCCAGTTGGTGCCTCAGGATGAACAACCCCAGCTGGTGCCTCATGATGAACAATGACAGCTGGTGCCTCAGGATGAACAACCCCAGCTGGTGCCTCATGATGAACAATGACAGCTGGTGCCTCAGGATGAACAACCCCAGCTGGTGCCTCAGGTGGAACTACAAAAGCTGGTGCCTCAGGAGGAACTACCACAGCTATATGCTCCTCTTCATATGCTGGAGCTCTTCCAAGAGAAGCGGATGGTGGAGCTCTCCGGGTGGACTGGTCGTCCCATTGACAACTGGTGTGCGACCACTCAGCCTGACCAGTTTGTATGAACTGGTGGTAAAAGTCCTGACTGGCCTGATATTGGGAGGGGGGGTTAAAGACTTCTACCCTTTGGGGATGCCTTGGTGTCCTCTCATAACCAAAAGAATAGTCCTTCGGCCAGGGCTCCTGCCAGGGCTCCTCTTCAAAACTTGGTGGCATGACATATGAGTCCTCAACAGAGGCAATCCAACCCACCTCATGCCTGGGAGCATACTGTTGAGGGATTCTATGGCCTGGTGGTTGTGGTGGAGCCATTCTCCGGCCTGCTGGTTGTGCTGGAGCCATTCTCTGGCCTGGTGGTTGCTGGATGCATGCCTGTTTGCACCCTGGTGACAGGAGGTTCTGTGGAAGGGTCAAATGATGAGAGGTATTAGTACAATCATATATATATCCATGTGGGCAAACAATTTACATTGATACATGCTAGGGCCTATACTCATTCTCATGTCAAACTCTATAACATGCATGTGCACATTGTGATTTGTGATATGAGGGATTTAAATATGCAAAGTATACATGTATGTGTTCATACAATAGTTCTGTGTACATGTCAGTGATGGATAAAATGTGTTCTGTAAGTGACACTATGGTCACACAATTTCCTTTAGCCTGATGTAGGCACATAACGTGCTTTCTTGAGCTAAAAGTATTGTGATGGCTATAGTGTCCATTTACTGAAAACACTACATGTGGCTTGTGGCCTGTGCTACTCCGAGACATGTTAGTATTTCACTATTCCACCTCATATCATGAATTTTAATGTGTTAAGTAGCATTAAATGGACATTAAACCTATTTTTATTCTTTCATGATTCAGCTAGAGCATGCAATTTTAAACAACTTTGTAATTTACTTCCATTACCTAATATGCTGAATTCCCTTGATATCCTTAGCTGAAAAGCCATATCTAGATAGGCTCAGAAGCTGCTGATTGGTGGCTGCACATCAATGCCTCATGTGATTGGCTCACCCATGTGCATTGCTATTTAATAAACAAAGAATAACAAAATAATGAAGCAAATTACATAATAGAAGTAAATTGGGATGTTGTTTAAAACTGTATTCTCTATCTGAATAATGACATAAAAAGCTTTGGTTTAATGTCCCTTTAATGTGAAATCTAATTGTAGATGTTTTTGTTAGTAGGCCAAATACCATGCTCCTCATTGTGTACATGAATGTGTGACATTAAAGGATGTTATACCTCAAATACATATAATACTGGTGTGTGGGATGTTACTCACCAGCATGCTGTGCTGATGTTGTAGTCCCTGAGTCACGAGCCCCTGGAAGTCCACGGACTGCTTTGATGCTCAGGGACCTGCGAATGAGCTCCTGCCACTCATTATATTCCACCTCCTGGTGAGGACCACCGCCTGTTTCCCTCTGCTACATGGCTTCTTGGCCCATTTTCTCCTTGACCCGCCTCGTGCAGTCATTCCACCTTTTCTTGAGCCCATCCACATTCCTCCTCTGCTGGGCCACACTGTTGACTGCCTCCTCAACCCTCAGCCATGCATCTTTACGCCTTCGGGCAACTCCTTTGCCCTCCTCTTGGCCAAAGAGGGCAGTGTGGTTCTCCAGGATGGCCTGGACTAGCGCAAGGTTTTCTGCAAAAGAGAAGTTGGGGCACCTCATGTGCTCCTCGTCCAGGGCCATCTGGCTCCCTCCCTGGGATGTCCCTGGTGTGGGTTCCTCCCTATCCTCTCCCTCCTCCCCCCTTCTATCCCCATGTGCACCCTCTGTCCCTCTTCTGAGTGTGCCTGACCTTGGGGCAACCCCACTCCCATACTCCCTTCTAACTCTCCCCCCTCAACTCACTCCCTGACGGGGACCCTGCTGCTCCTCCTTTCCATAATCCTCTCCCTGCAACTCCCCTTCCCTCCTCCCCCCCCCCACCCTAGCTCTCCCTGTCATCCTCAAACTACACACACTCGCACACTCACACTCACTCCCACTTCAATCACACACAATCACAACCAAACACTCAGCCTATCACACTGTAAAAGATAAATAAAATGATTGAGGTGTTAGAAAAAAAAAAGTGTTGTGTATTTTGTATATGTGTGTATGCAAAATGTGTGCAATATGTAAAGAAAAGTGTAAGTAAATGTACAGGCTTAACAATCCAACAATCTGACCTAACTAACTTAATGAAATGTTCCTCTCTCACTACTCTTACCACTAATCTCTCTACTCATTGTAGTGTGCTGTAGCTCCAAAAACCAACCAAACACACTAAAGAAAATGGCCGCTGCGCATGGGTTTATGTATGAATTTTGAATGGCGTAATTACGTGGCGCATCTTTTCGAATTGGCCATTGTTTTTTGCAATTCGTAGCCTAATTTGCATAAAACTACACTTTATTGAGACTTTACGTGAACAAAATACTGGCGTAAGTACTTGCGACGACTAAAATGTGTATTTGAGCACATTTTAGTTGATCGCCGGTTTTTCCTACTTACTCCAGTTAAGCATCTGACGGCGCAGTATATTGGATAGGTCGAGTTGCGAGGTGAAATTACGGGCGGCATGGGTTCCCTCGCTTGCGCCGAAAACTACGCCGTATATTGGATCGCGCCCCAGCTGTTTCCGATGGCATATTATACCTCAATACTATACCAGGTTTCCAATGAAAGCGCAAACTGTTAATACACTGTTGAAGGCTGTCAATAGATGGAGAAAAACTACACCAAGCTCAGCTTGGTGTAATAGAGGAAAAAAATGCTTTTTGATTGCTAGTTCCCATTGAAATTTTAAATCTAGCAAACACTGCAAGTGTTTTAATGTAGAATTTTTTTTAATATGTAATATTTATTGTTGTCCCATGTATAGGAATAGTTTCATTTATGTTCTTATGGAAATATCAGTATGCACATATCAAGCACATGTCTACAGAATTCAAACTAGACCTATGCCTAGGGCAGCAATACATATTGCATATATCAATAAAGTGGAAAATATAATAATAGTAATAAATAATATTTGCTTATAGTTAAAAAATATGTACAGTATTATAAATAAGTGTAACTTTGTTTTTTTTTTTCTCTTTAGAGGTGATCACAGATAAGGAGTGCATGTTGGGTTACCATTGCAAATAACTTGATTTTTCAAGAAATCCGATGTTGGATGGAAGACTTAACACAACGTTAACTTACTCCGACATGAAAACTACTTTTACCTGTTGACCTCTTTGGTAGCTTACAGCTCCATATTTTTAAAACTCAATGGAAGCAAGTCAAAAATCATTGGTGGGAGGTAAGGAAGTTTGTCAGTATTTGAAAGTAAAGTCACAGCAAGGCCTCCTACATCTGTCATACTTAAAAAGATTCTTGTTCCTCCAGATTGCTGAGAAACCCCCAGTCATGCTCCAGATCCATCCACTCCCCACCCAAATCTACCCAACTCCCTTCCCAGCCCAACATGACTCATGCACTACTTATTTCTAAAACACTCCACTGAAGAACTCACTCACGGAACAAGGGAGAACAGTTTAAGAGTACAGAAGGGTTTGTTTAAAGGACACAGAGACACCAGAAAGGACAGGGTAAGTGATAACCACTCAACCTCCTCTCTAGAACAGTTGAACAGATGATTATCCTATTCTGAACTTCTGTAAACCTATAAGAGAAAAGGTAAGGTGTCTCTGTCTGCATTATAGTTATAATCTCAGATTCCTCTTCATCAAATTAGGGGTTGCATGTTCTTTGGGGAATAATATATGGGCCCATATTTATCAAGCTCTGTACGAAGACTCTGAAGACTCCCCAGAAACAGCAGTTATGAAGCAGCGGTCTAAAGACCGCTGCTCCATAACCCTGTCCGCCTCCTCTGAGCAGGCGGACAGGAATCGCCAGAAATCAACCCAATCGAGTACGATCAGAGCATATTGCTCTCCGCATTTATCGAGGTCTTGCAGACCTGATCGGCACTGTCGGATCAGGTCCACAAGACCTATGATAAATAGAGGCCATAGGCTCTGTAAGAGCTCCTCTCTTTTCTACAATAAGAACATGTCTGTGGTGTAAAGTATTTTCTTATTACATGTGATGTTGTTTTGCACACCCACAATGACATTTGTCCCCTAGATATATTCTGACAAATGTAATTAAAGAGGGTTTTTTTGTTTTTCTTTCCAATTATACCCCTCTATCAGTAAACAGTGAATGTAGAGAATTTCAGGTGGTTATCCTACTGACTCTGTAAGTAAATTTGACCACTAACCCTGGCATATTCCATATTGAATTCAAAATGTAAGTTTAGACATCACCAACCTCAACTTGCAAACTCCAGACAGCGTCCACAGCATAAAGACTGACAACATTTCAAGCCCAAACACAGTGCTTGATCATGTTTGTGCTTGAAACATCTTCCACATTGATTAATTTAATATATATAATGTCTAAATTTCCATTAGGCAATGTTAACATCTGCCTTTAATCAGAATGGCCCTCTTTGTTCGCCAAGAGTAATCTTAAATTGCACCAGAGCTCCCCTTATTTGGAAGTTCCGCCCACTGTTCTATTCCAGGACCTTATTTAAAACCCAGTTTTCTGAGGACAATATTGCAATGCTCCAGATCCACCCTCTCCCCACACAGCTCTGCCCAGCTCCTAATCCAGCCTAAACTGCTCCTCACCAAACTCTTCCTGACATAACCCCCCGATCTCTATGCCATCAGCCTCCCCATTCTGGATAGTCTCTGGGGAAATGTAGGCAGGAAGCCTACCATCTTACATATTTGATTCTGCACTCATCATCCTAGTACAACATATCAAAAAATATCCTGGATAATGTGTGAACTCTTCATAAGCAGACATATATTCTTGTGGTTATAATGCACTAATCTTAAGTGGTTTAAAAGTCATTTATTTTATTAGTATTTTTCTATTGTTTTTAAATACAATATAACACTATAATTGCTGTTTAGTTTTCAAAAAGAATTCCAATGCAGAATTTAAAGTTTTCATTAAATTATATAAATGATATAAAGATGGACTCTCAGGTAAAATGTTTATTTTATCTACTTATAAAAAAGTAACCGTGTCATTAAAAAAGAAATGTTGTTTGAACTAGAAATAAATGTCTGCTACTGACAAGGTCAGGAGTGTTGCCAGCAAATATATTCATTGCTTCATATTCAGGTGATTATTTTGTCCTGATAAGCATCCTGTCAGTATTAGTATTCAACTTTCTTCTTTTATGTTCTTTTTTATAGTGTATTATATATCAAATGATAGTAAGGGTATAAGGGGCAAAACTATCATAAAAGAAATGTAAAGATAGGCTCATTTGTTAAGAGAAGGATCAAATGCATGCCATGTCATTGAATACATTTAAAGAACTGCTGACTTTTTTTTTGCTGAGAGCATGCAGTTTTGTGTATGTGACAATTCAAAACAATTCACATATGTAAGACAGGAAGCTATGCATACAGTAATATTGTATTTTAATATGAATAATAATTTAAGCTACAAATGTTCTTCATTATCAGTGAAATGCAAAAATATTAAAGCTGTGAGTCTTCAACAATTTACGTCCTTAGGGTACTATAGTGCCTTAGATTAGAAGAATATTCCTATTTAATACACAGGTAATTTAAATCCACAGCTTGGTCATAATGACTTTCTTTATTTTACATAAACATAATTATGTTGTCATACCTGGGCTTTTAATGAAATGTGTGTACTGGTGTATATTAAAATTGCTCCACATAATTCCCTTAGTTGGCAGTATTTCTCAGAACAGTGCTGTTTAAATGCTGGCACAGATTTTTTTAGCAACACAGATCTGAGATAATGCAGGTATTGCTCACAAATATTCTACTTGAACATTAAAGGGACTTAAAAGACTTTGAGATTGTAAATTTTATTTATGCATAGTAAAGAAGTATTTGATATTGGAAGGAGCTGAGCATCTTCTCATGTTTGTCTTTAAAAGCATGTCACTACATTAACAAAAATAACTTACAGAACAAAATACAAAATACAGAAAACTATTAGATGCACAGATGGGGGTTAGGTTATATAGTGGTTGGGGTTAATTGTGCTGAGAACTATTGTGTTTTAGGGGTTAATATTGTTGTTAAATTCCAGGGTTGGGTAGGGATGCACCCTTGATACCAGGGCTTCAAACACATTAAACATATTTGCTCATTTTGTTCATTGTGCATGTGATAATCCATATGTGCTTTAAGGACCGCCATCAGTGGGTGAAAGGGATGACTCCTGTTAAGGGCAAACACAACTATTATTAAAAAAAAACAAAAAACATTTTTTTAATTTTGGCAGCCACCAGAGGCAGAGTGAAATTGAGCGATGAAAATTTCATTACAAGGAGTAAAGCATTAGCATTTGAGAGGATTTCTGAGTGTGCACTAAACCACTATGCCAGTGTGAGGCAAACTTGACACAGTCTGTACAGTGTGTGCTTGAGTCAGACGACAGATCATTTTCATTTGCAGACGAGGTAGGACTTACTTAATATATTTTTTTTATCTCTGTTGCAATTTTGGATTGTAACTTTAGAGTGGCAGTTGTATGGTGGGGCCAGGGGTCCATAAAAACACATTTTTTAGCAGTATGCAGCAGTGTATTTATGATTATTTGACAATGCTGTAGAAATTCTATATTTTAAACCATGCAGAAATGTTTCCTCCTCAATACACAAATAGAAGGTGCCCTTTTGGCAGATATGATTTTTTAAAAATGTATACATAGATTTTAATTACATTCCAGTTTACTGTCCCTTTATGCAAGGACTTTCCATGTGCCAGGAGGCATTGTATCTAAGTTTTTTTAATTCTGTATAAAATGTTATACTCTCAGGCTAAGATTTCTCAGTGTTTGAAATGAGATAGGTTGACTTTACACTGTTCAGTTTACAATACAGCTGACTTAATTTTGAAATACATACAAACAAGCCTAAATCCTGCATTTAACCAGATCTAATGGTATGAGACTGAGTACCACAGCTTATCGTTCCACCGAGACCATTTATAGTACAGTATTTTCAAAATCCACAAAAAAGTACAGCTGACAGATGGGAACATTTGTACACCAGATTTGAAGTTGTGCTCTTGTTTGGGGAAAATTTGTGTGGGCAGTGGGAACCCCAAACATATGTCAACCTTTCAAAAGTACTTTTCTTCATTTACCCATTCTGAGAGATCATTAATGTACAATTTTGAATTCACAGAAGTATTTTTGTTTGCACATTTACAAATATGGTTCTTTAAAAAGTGATTTTTTTTATCATGCATGTCACACACTGTTGATTTAGGGGATGGCAATGTGCAGAAATTTTACCTCCTGTGAGCATCAGCCAATCAGATTTTTCCTACCTTAATTCCGATTGGCTGATAGAATCCTATCAGCCGATCGGAATTCGAAGGACGCCATCTTGGATGACGTCATTTAAAGGACCAGGCATTCGTCGTTAGTCCGTCGGCCAGGAAGGATGCTCCACGCCGGAGGTCTTGAAGATGGAGCCGCTCCTCATCGGATGGTTGAAGATAGAAGATGCCGCTTGGATGAAGATGTCTGCCGGTCCGGATGTCCTCTTCTGCCCTGATAGGATGAAGACTTCTGCCGGTCTGGATGTGCTCTTCGGCCCCATCGGATGAAGACTTCGGCCCGGCATGGTGAAGACGACTCAAGGTAGGGAGATCTTCAGGGGGGTAGTGTTAGATTTATTTAAGGGGGGTTTGGGTGAGTTAGAGTAGGGGTATGTGGGTGGTGGGTTTTAATGTTGGGAGGTTGTATTTTTTTTACAGGTAAAAGAGCTGATTACTTTGGGGCAATGCCCCACAAAAAGCCCATTTAAGGGCTGGTAAAGAGCTGATTACTTTGTAATGTAGAATAGGGTAGGGACTTTTATTGGTTTTTTTTTATTTTATTTTATTAGGGGGCTTAGATTAGGTGTAATTAGTTTAAAATTCTTGTAATATTTTTTTTTCCTGTAATTTAGTGGGTTTTTTTTTTTGTAATTTAGTTTAGTTTATTTAATTGTATTTAATTATAGGTAATTGTAGTTAATTTATTTAATTAATTTAATGATAGTGTAGTGTTAGGTTTAATTGTAACTTAGGTTAGGTTTTATTTTACAGGTAATTTTGTATTTCTTTTAGCTAGGTAGTTATTACATAGTTAATAACTATTTAATAACTATTGTACCTAGTTAAAATAAATACAAAGTTAACTGTAAAATAAAAATAAATCCTCAAATAGCTACAATGTAATTATTAATTATGTAATTATTAATTACATTGTAGCTATCTTATGGTTTATTTTACAGGTAAGTATTTAGTTTTAAATAGGATTAATTTATTTAATAAGAGTACTATTATTTAGATTTATTTAATTAATATTTAAGTTAGGGGTGTGTTAGGGTTAGTGTTAGACTTAGGTTTAGGGGTTAATAATTTTATTATAGTCACGGTGGTGTGGGGGGGCAGGATAGGGGTTAATGAATTTATAATTGGTGGCGGTGGTATAGGGAGGCAGGATAGGGGTTAATAGGTATAATGAAGTTGGTGGCGGGGTCAGGGAGCGGCGGTTTAGGGGTTAACATGTTTATTATAGTTGCGGTGGGGTCCAGGAACGACGGTTTAGGGGGTAATAACTTTATTTAGTTGCGGCGGTGTAGGTGGGGCAGATTAGGGGTGTTTAGACTTGGGGTACATGTTAGGGTGTTAGGTGCAGACATCTCCCATAGGAATCAATGGTATATCGGGCAGCAGCGAACATGAGCTTTCGCTATGGTCAGACTCCCATTGATTTCTATGGGATCCGCCACCTCCAGGGTGGCGGATTGAAATCCAGGTACGCTGGCCCGGAATAGTGGCGAGCGTACCTGGTAGTAGTTTGATAACTACCAAAAGTAGTAGTTGCGTTCGGAACATCTGTAGTGACGTAACCATCGATCTGTGTCCGGTGGATCAAAGCTTACGTCACTAAATTCTACTTTTGCCGGGTAGTAGGGGTTGATAACTAAGGCGAATCAGCCTCACCACAAATACGCTGTGGAATTCCAGCATATTTGCGGTTGACGGCTTGATAACTAGAGGCTAGAGTATCAAACCTATGTGTAATTTGGCTACATGGATATACTATACACCAACCAAGGTGTATTATACCCATAACCGGTAAGACATAAGCGAATGGCAATGCGTCTTGAGGGTCATTGTCTTCAAAATGTTATACATAAAGGTAAGATAGTACACATGGCAACCTGGTTTCACTGTATTACCTCAGGATTTTTAAACTCCCTCAATACATACTGATGTTCAATTGCTAGGTAAAGATTTTTACTAAAGTAGAGAAAGGGTACCAAGTTTCTCAATATACATAATTATATTACCATCATAAGGATTGTATTTTAAGATGGAAGTTGGGAAAACATGAAGCATATCAAATGAATATTACCATCATGAGGTTTGTATTTTAAGATGAAGGTTGGGAAATACTTGAAACATATCAAGTGAAGGGAGAATTTTAACAGAACCTTATTAGGGTTATTAACATATCGGATAATGGGGGGGTGGAGCTAGCCATTAGAGAGAGCAGATGTGTTTTCTAGTAGCTCCTGCTTATGACTATATTTTATTCTTATTCCTTGGGGTCATCTACTAAAATATATGCCATAACGTTACTATCATATTACAGAGACCTCAGGAATTGAAATTCTAGGATGGCTTGATGAGCAGGAGCTACGATATAATTCTCCTTTTTGAAGTAGATCTGATCGGCATAAAGAGGCCATTACAGACCTACACCATCTATGCAACAGAGAGCGTTCACACACAAACTCCAGACGAATACTTTGGAACTGTTTTATTTGACATGGTTCTAACATGGCTAATTGACTACAAAATACGGCGATATCTACACAGCTCTTTATTGATCTGCCTTCAGATGCTGTAATATCGTAACAGCTTTGTGTTACCAGACCTCCTCCATTCTCCACACCAACTAACGGGACTTTAGTATATGCTACAGGAATATCTAAGCTGGCTATACGTGTCGCTATAAATATGGAGAAGAGTGGTTACGGACAGATAAATTTACTTCTTTGGAAGCTAAACCAGCAAATGCACAGAAACTATGTGGATCTAATGTATGTTATTAAAGAGCCATGTGGTATGGGAAATCTTAGCGCTCCTAAGATGGCGGAGGGGGAGATTGCCGTTTCACACAAGTCGCAAGATGAGGCTGACATGCACTCTCCCATAGAGGAAACACATCGGACCGGATTTCTGAAGACCGAAGGCATAGAAATTCAGCTGAATCCTATTTTACCTAAGGAGAGACTTGGAGATCCACAACTTACAGTGGTAACTGGCACGGTGACACGACCGGGCAGACTACTCACTGACGCTTCTGTGTCTGATACCCCTGATAGTGCGGCAGACCTCCTAATATGTAACTGCAGAGAGGTTCTGACCGGGTGTCACAGGGAAAGTATGGAACCCACGCTATTGTTTTGTCCCACCTGCTCAGCTGTTGCACAGGCTCTGGACATCGATCATACTGCTGTCCGGTATGAGAGAAAACCTAAGACCCTCGCTGGCTTGCAAGAGAGAGGCAAATCTTTCAGAAGTGTGGGACAGAAACATATCACCGATCTAGTCCTTGGAACATTGCGGTCAGAGATAACTCGACTTGGCGCAATTGCTAGCCCACTATCTTATGTGCCTTTGTTCAATTCACCGCAACTACCTGTTTCGATCTATAATATGCAAGCCCAGAGGGACCAAACTACTGGAGGGTATGATTCACTGCCTATGGGGACTTTTAGAATTGGTGTGTATTCTCCATCACCCTTCAGTCTGTCAGATCTCACACTTAATGCAGTGCTCCTTTTGAGGCAGGGATTGGGGTGATCAGCAGATCTTAGTTTCCAGGTGTCATTCTCCCATGTCACATTAAACCTCACTGACTATTAGGTTAGATCTTTTTGTTTTCATATCTGCATCCCCTTTGCTTTTGAATCTGGACTCTTAACACATAGTTCTCCAAGCCGGAGCTCCCCTGTTGAACTTTTGCTGAGTCTGGACTTTAGTAAAGCATGGGTTTATATGGAGCTCCCCTGTTGAACTTTTGCTGAGTCTGGACTTTAGTAAAGCATGGGTTTATATGGCACGTTGCTATAGTTATACAAATGTTATAATACAGTAAAATATGCATATTAGCTGTCTGATGTATTGATGTTATCTCTTCACTGACCCTAAGTTTGAATTATGCGATGTGTTCTACTGCTCTTGATATAGGTACACTATTAGATATTTACATTAAGTTATTAAAGGAAAGTGGATCCAATAGCATAGATACAGTTTTACTCTACTAGACTACAACAGATACCCTGTCATACTTGAACACTATCTCCAGGTGCACCCACAAGCAGATGACTCTGATAAAAGGGGTATTGGCTCAGCCCCTTCATTTCATTTACATATTTCCTGACTTTCTGCTGAACGACTACTTTGCAACTTATTTATATTTGTGCACCTTCTGCTGACCTGTCCACAATACCGCGCTGTTAGAACTACCACTGACTAATAGGGTCCTCAGTCCACCTATACATATGGAGATTGAGCCTCCCCTAACACTGGGTATTTCCCAAAATATACAGTTGCCATAATAAGTATTGACCTGAGTTCTTAAGCTATACTAATATTTTGAATTGCATCAAATACTGCTAAGCTCCATTTATTCTTTAACAATTCTGACAGAGGACATAGGTTGCATGCTAAGATTTTACAACTTATCTAGTCCAGTACAGTTGGTGAATGCCCAGAAGATTTAGATTCTACATATGCAAAATGTAACCTCAATTGCTTGAACATGCGATCTCCATCCTCTGGCAGATTTGATTTAATGCACTTATATGTTAATTTAGATTTTATAATGTAACCTAGTATTGTGGTATACTGGTCCTCCATACCGCCTACACATCCACATAAGAGAGTGTGAACTACTCCCAGCACATTTTTATGCTTTAAACACGAGATAAGAATTTACAGTAGCTATGTGGCCTTATAATGTTTTATAGCTTTGTGTACCTAGTACCTTCAGATTATAGCTCAGTAGCGAAGGTCACTATAGAAAACCTTTGATCTGAAATAGTGTCTACACTCTATCTATGTCCGTGATAGGTATATAGGCCCCATCTAACACACAACCCGCCAGTATCCCTCACCCAGACCATATACTACTGCCTTTGACAGGGCAGGACAGGTGCTCCCATTTATAATCTGTTTGCCACATATATATTAATTTTCATGTTCACCCAGTTACTATAAAGTTTGATACGCTATTGCAGAGACTAAAGGTATTGTGAGTCCTCTATAATTTTTCATCTATTTCCTTTGCACCAAAATCTATCTATTTACTTAGATATGCAGCTGCTAAGGATGCCTCAGGGTAAAGTTATTTATCATTTACCTTACATTCCGATATATTCAATTGTATAGGTGTCTGTTTTGTTGCCTAAATGTTGTGTTATATTTATATTATATGTTATTTGCTATCATTATCCATGACTGTATGACTGTCATCCCTAGTCTATATATGTTCCTGCTCACATTATTGGTACATAATATTTGCCCCGGTTGAGCCCCTCTCCTCCCTTTCCGGCTGGTACTTAATACCTGCTGGTCATATCCCTCCTCCTTTTTCCCGCATTGCCTATAGGTGGCACTCCCCCAGGAGAGAGGCTCACCCAGAGGTCACCTAGGCTCCAGCCATTCTAACGTCCCCCCTCCACATAATATAATATTGTAGAGTGCAAATTCTGTTTATTTCATAGAAAGCAAACCTGCCTGCATTAGTTTGCTAATCCAAGCTTGTTCTGCTGGTTGCGACCGGGCCAGTGGAATTGGCATTATACAAAAAAAAAGAAATAATAAATAATAATAATACAGAAGGGTCTCCTCTCCTCCATTTCCCGCCGGTACTTGTTGCCTGCGGGTCATACCCCTACTCCCTTTTCCCATGTCGCCGGTTGATGGCATATCCCCAGGAGAGGAGCTCCTCTAGAAGCCCTCTATATCTAGTTCTCTATTACTTATTTTATATCTCATATTTCATATATCCTGATACCCTGCTGTGAGAATAATTGTTCCAGAATGTAATCTGATCCATATTATACATAAAAGTCCAGGGTCTCCGAGCAGGTGCCTACTTAAGCATATGTATAAAGTTCAACTATAAAGATAACTGCCTGGAAAGTTTGTAAACCCCAATAGAATTTATAGCTCCGCCCCCCGCCCTTATAGCTATTGTTCACTCTTAATTTAGGTGAACAAATAAGCGGTGTTAACCCGCCACAGATATCGCTTTGTCATAAGTTGCTCTTAGTCTTCTGTCTATAAAGAAAATGAGGCACTTTGCCTCCTGTTCACATGTATCTCATAAGAGCAACTTGTTTTGACTTCTTATAATTTGTCAATCTTCAAATAATAAATACACTTATTTTATATTTAATATACCACTCTATAGGAAGTATAATTTTCTTGGGATGTTTAAATTCTATCATTTTATTATGTATTTACATAGGAAACAAAAGGGAAAAAGAGGTAATGCTTGATTTTATGTATTTGATTTCGTATATGCATACAGTATCTTCTATATTTTTTATGTTTAATTAGTGAGATACATATATTATACTTGAATTAAGATCTCTTTACTCTCATATTTGTAAAGGTTTCAGTATCCAATAGCTAAATAATGTCATGTATGCAAAAATTATCACAGTAATGCAAAATGTACATTATGTTCATGTTCCTTCTTTTTCTTGTATTGCCTCAATAAAAATCCTTGATTCAAAAAAAAAATACATATCGGATGATGGGTTTTGGACAGTTTTTACTGCCAAATATTAATCAAGTCATAATCTGAGTTTACCCTTGTGGGTATCTAGTTTTTAATGTAAATATCCAGTAGACTTCTTGTTTGGCCAGTAGTCTCTCTCTGTCACCCCCCCACCCCCCTAGGCAGGGGGGGGGACCTCTCTATACAGGTCCATCTAAAAGTATCAGCACTCGTATTGTGTAGCTGGACAAAATGCTTTACCAAAGGGGTGCTGGCTTGTCCAATCCTAATGCTGGAGAGGTGCTCCCTAATCCTAGATCTAGCCTCACGAGTAGTGAGTCCAATATATTGTCTATCAGGTTATAAGGCAAATAACGAAAGTGGATCTACAATTTAGGCACATGTTCTTTTTGTAAAAAATTGGTCCTGCATGGCCACACAGAACTTGGTATGAGGATCTCAACTAGATATCATCCTCCACTCCTTGGACGTTTCCTCTCAGGAAAGACCTGCTGTCCCATGGACCCTTTTATAATCAGGACCTCCACGCTGTGGAGGTTGAAGCCTTGTACTCAAGAGTAGAGGCTTCTCAGATTCTATAATCTCTACCGGTTACTCAGAAGATTTACCATACAATTTGAAAATCTTATTTTATTTGATGTTCTTCTAAGGTTTTCTCTTGGAAATCATTTAGAATTCCAAGAATTCTTCAGTTTCTCCAGGATGATCTGGAGAAAGGTTTATCAGCTAGCTCTTTAAAAGATCAAATGAGAATTGGCCCTGTTATTAGACTGATTTCTCTACCTTTGAATCTTAATATGGGTTTATCTGTTTTGCAAGGTCCTTCTTTTGAACCTATGCATAATTTAGATCTAGAATTGTTGTCTTGGAAGATTATTTTTAATTTAGCCATCTCTTTTTGGTTTTTCATCAGGATAAAGCAGTTTTTAAAACAAAATATGATTTTCTTCCGAAAGTTGTCTGTTCTGAGAACATTAATCAGGAAATTTTTGTTCCTTCTCTGTGCCCAAATCCTTCTAATTCTAAGGAACGTCTTCTTCACAACTTGGATGTGGTTAGAGTCTTAAAACATTATCTTTGGGCTTTTTAAAGATTTTAGATAGACCTCTAGCTTATTTTTCCATTTTTCAGGTAATAGAAAAGGATAAAAGGCCACGGCAGTAACTTTAGCTTCATGGCTGAAACAGACAACACATAAAGTTTTCTTGGTTGTGGGAAAACTGCTTCTTAAACAAGTTACTACACATTCCACTAGCTCTGTATCTACTTCTTGGGGCTTCAAAAATTAGGCTTTCTTGGAACAGATTTGCAAAGCGGCAACCTGGTCTTCTCTTCATACATTTTCCAAATTTTACCATCTTGATGTTTATGCTTCTTCAGAAGCTGCTTTTGGCAGGAGAGTCCTTCAAGCCACATTGTCCATCAAATAGGACCTGCCCTTTATTTGTCCCACCCATCCTTAACATGGACTCTTAGATTTGGTATTGTATCCCATATGTTATTGACATCCATGGACTCTCCTCATTTGAAATAAAACAGAATATATGATATTATATATTTCTTTCTTTTGGAATAAGCAGAGTACATGGGACCTGCCCTATTTTTCTAGAATCTAAGGTGACTGTTCTTATTTGCACTTCTTAACCCTGATTTTGGTCTTTCTTTCAATTTTTGTTTTTACCTTTCCCCTCTGCTTGACTATATGTTAACAGGAGAGAGGAGTAGAGTTGGGAGGTATTAAAATCTCTTTCGAAGGTTCTTGACCTCCACCTGCTGGCATGATGTATATCCCACATGTTTTGGGCACCCATGGGCTCTCCTCATTCCAAAACAAATACATTTATTGATAAGTATAAACTCTCAGCCATATTACGAGTTTTTTGTTATTGCTGCTCGCTAATTACTTGTACGTTATTTTCACTGCTCACCTTTCATAGCACTGCTATTACAGGTTTGCAAAAAGCAGGCTTGTGCGGGCTATATGGTTGCGTTGAGCTCGATAACTAGCCCAAATACAAGCGCTACTTTGAAGTGCTCATGCAAGATTTTCCCATAGGCATCAATGGGGAGAGCCGGCAAAGAAAAGCCTAACACCTGCGATCGCAGAAACAAAAGCTCCGTAACGCAGCCCCATTGATGTCTAGAAAAAGAAAAAGTTAAGTTTAAACCTAACACCCTAACATAAACCCCACATCTAAACAACCCTAGTCTGCTGCCCCCGACATCGCCGCCACCTACATAAAACTATTAACCACTAATCTGCCGCCCTTAACATCGCCGGCACATAAATAAAACTATTAACCCCTAATCTGCTGCCCCTAACATCGCCGCCACTTACATTACAGTTATTAACACCTAAACCGCCGCCCTCCCGCATAGCAAACACTATTTAAAGATTATTAACCCCTTATCTGCCATCTGCCCACACTGCCACTATAATAAACCTATTAACCCCTAAACCTAATCCTAACCCTAACACCCCCTAACTTAAATATAATTAAAATAAATGTAATTAAAACTTACAATTATTACCTAAATAATTCCTATTTAAAACTAAATACTTACCTGTAAAATAAAACCTGAGCTAGCTACAATATAACTAATAGTTATATTGTAGCTAGCTTAGGTTTTATTTTTATTTCACAGGTGAGTTTGTATTTATTTTAACTAGGTAGACAAGTTAGTAAATAGGTGTTAACAATTTACTAGCTACCTAGTTAAAATAAATACAAACTTATCTGTGAAATAAAACCTAAGCTGCCTTACTATAACCTAACATTACAATAAAATAAAGTAAATTAAATGAATACAATACATTTATCTAAATTACAAAAAAAATAAACACTAAATTATACAAAATAAAAAATAAAATTATCAAAAATAAAAACAAATTACTCCTAATCTAATAGCCCTATCAAAATAAAAAAGCCCCCCAAAATAAAAAAACCATAGCCTACACTAAACTGCCAATGGCCCTTAAAAGGGCCTTTTGCGGGGCATTGCCCTAAAGAAATCAGCTCTTTAACCTGTAAAAAAAAAATACAAACAACCCCCCAACAGTAAAACCCACCACCCACACAACCAAACCCCCAAATAAAAACCTATCTAAATAAACCTAAGCTAACCATTGCCCTAAAAAGAGCATTTGGATGGGCATTGCCCTTAAAAGGGCATTTAGCTCTTTTACTGCCCAAAACCTATGCTAAAAATAAAACCCTCCCAATAAACCCTTAAAAAAAACAACAACACTAACCCCCGACGATCCACTTACAGTTTTCGAAGACCAGACATCCATTCTCATCCAGGCGGCGGAAGTCTTCATCCAAGCGGGTAGAAGTCCTCCTCGAAGCCGGCAGAAGTCTTCATCCTAGCGGGCAGAAGTCTTCATCCAGACGGCACCTTCTATCTTCATCCATCCGGCACGGAGCGGGGCCATCTTTAAGACATCCGGCGTGGAGCATCCTCTTCTTCCGATGGTCAATGAAGAATGAAGTTTCCCTTTAAGGTACATCATCCAAGATGACGTACCTTACATTCCGATTGTCTGATAGAATTATATCAGCCAATAGGAATTAAAGGATAAAAAATCCTATTGGCTTTTGCAATCAGCCAATAGGATTAAGCTTTTATCCTTTTGGCTGATCCAATCAGCCAACAGAATGTGAGCTCAATCCTATTGGCTGATTGGATCAGCCAATAGGATGAAAGCTCAATCCTATTGACTGATTGCAACAGCCAATAGGATTTTTTACCCTTTAATTCCTATTGGCTGATAGAATTCTCTCAGCCAATCGGAATGTAAGGGACACCATCTTGGATGACGTACCTTAAAGGGAAACTTCATTCTTCGTTGACCATAGGAAGAAGTGGATGCTCCACGCAGGATGACTTGAAGATGGACCCGCTCCGCGCTGGATGGATGAAGATAGAAGATGCCGGATGGATGAAGATAGAAGATGCCGTCTGGATGAAGACTTCTGCCTGCTTGGATTAAGACTTCTGCCAGCTTTGAGGAGGACTTCTGCCCACTTGGATGAAGACTTCTGCCGCCTGGATGAGGATGGATGTCGGGTCTTCGAAAACTGTAAGTGAATCGTCGGGGGTTAGTGTTAGGTTTTTTTAAGGGTTTATTGGGTGGGTTTTATTTTTAGATAAGGGTTTGTTCAGTAAAATAGCCAAATGCTCTTTTAAGGGCAATGCCCATCCAAATGCCCTTTTCAGGGCAATGGGGAGCGTTTTTATTTGGGGGGTTTGGATGTGTGGGTGGTGGGTTTTACTGTTGGGGGGTGTTTGCATTCTTTTTTACAGGTAAAAGAGCTGATTTCTTTGGGGCAATGCCCCGCAAAAGGCCCTTTTAAGGGCCATTGGCAATTTAGTGTAGGCTAAGGGTTTTTATTTTTTTGGGGGGGTTATTTTGATAGGGCTATTAGATTAGGAGTAATTTGTTTTTATTTTTGATAATTTCGGTTTTTTATTTTGTGTAATTTAGTGTTTATTTTTTTGTAATTTAGATAAATGTATTGTATCAATTTATTTTATTTTATTTTATTGTTATGTTAGGTTTTAGTGTAAGGCAGGTTAGGTTTTATTTTACAGGTAAGTTTGTATTTATTTTAGCTAGGAAGTTAGTAAATAGTTAATAACTATTTACTAACTAGTCTACCTAGTTAAAATAAATACAAACTTACCTGTGAAATAAAAATAAAACCTAATATAGATACAATGTAACTATTAGTTATATTGTAGCTAGCTTAGGTTTTATTTTATAGGTAAGTATTTAGTTTTAAATAGGAATTATTTAGGTAATAATTGTAAGTTTTATTTAGATTTATTTTAATTTAATTTAAGTTAGGAGGTGTTAGGGTTAGGGTTACGTTAGGGTTAGGTTTAGGGGTTAATAGGTTTATTATAGCGGCGGTTTGCGTGTACGGCAGGTTAGGGATTAATAATATTTAAATAGTGTTTGCAATGCGGGAGGGCAGCAGTTTAGGGGTTAATAGGTGTATTTTTAGTGGTGACGATGTCGGGAAGCGGCGGAATAGGGGTTCTTTTTTTTTTCAGTGGCGGTGATGTCCGAAGCGGCATATTAGGGGTTAATAATTTTATTATAGTGTTTGCGATGCGGGAGGGCCTTGGTTTAGGGGTTAATAGGTAGTTTATGGGTGTTTAGTGTACTTTGTGACAGTTTAGTTATGAGTTTTATGTTACAGCTTTATAGCATAAAACTCATAACTACTGACTTTAGATGGCAGTACGGATATTGTCATTTTAGGCTGTACCGCTCACTTTTTGGCCTCACAGCAAAACTTGTAATATTGGCACTATGGAAGTCTCATTGAAAAATGACTTTTCTTAAAGTGCGGTACTGACGTTGCGTGACAGCCAAAAAAGTGTGCGGTACAGCTATTCTGACAAGACTTGTAATAGCGGCGTTAGGGAAAAAGCATTGTTATGGGCCATAACGATGCTTTTTCACTCATAACACAAAACTCATAATCTAGCTGTCTGTTTTTTATGTCCAACGTTTCAAGGAATCCTGTAAAAGCTCAAGCTTTTCTTCAGTTTGTCTCAGATCTGGAAGCTATGAGGGTGATTGTGTCAGTTCCTTTGCAGAAACAGGGGATTGGATTTTATTCAAATCTCTTCATTGTTCTAAAGAAGGAATGCACTTTCAGACTAGTTCTAGATCTAAAACCTCTACACAGGTTTGTAAGGATTCCATCTTTCAGAATGGAAATTTTTTAGAATATAGTGCCTTTTTCAGCAAATTCACTTTATGTCCACAATAGATTTAAATGATACTTACTAACAGATGTTTTTAAATACCTCCCTTTATGTTACTACTCGTGGACTCCACAGCTTGGGTATTAGTTCCCAAGATAAATTGATTTTGGACTCTCACTACCTGTATGAAAAAACAATATATTCTTACTTTATAAATTCATTTATTTCATGGTCATGAGATCCCACTATACCCCACCCTTGTGTTTTTTTGGGGGTTAGATTTTTTCTTCACCACATCTTTTTTCCCTGCTCCTTTTATGGCTCTTATTTCTTTTTCTTATCTCACTTTGCTTGGCAATAGATTAGACTAAGGTATGTGTGAAGTGGGAGGGGTTTTCATAGAGCTCTTGGTGTTTGGGAATATTTGCCTTCTCCTAGTGGTCAAGAAGAGTAATTCCCAAGAATAATGGATAATGGACTCTCACCACCTTGAATGAAATTAATGTATCATGTGAGCATAAATTATGCTATCTATATATCTATCTAGCTATCTATCATCTATCTATCATCTATCCATCTCCATCTACCTTTATGTTTGCCATTTGTTTTACACTACTATTTTTCCCTCTTTTCCTTAAAGTATGATAATAAATTCTGATTTTTTTTTTTTTTTCATTGAGATGTTCAGCTTAGCAAAATAAACTTAGAGGTTAATATATTTTTATTCTCTCTGATAGAGGCATCAAGTCTACTAACTTTTTATGTAGCTTGTTTGCTTATAATGAAAAAAGTTGTCTTTGTCTGTAGAAATGAGAAACGATGCAAACAAGATGTAATTATAATTGTATTTTCACTGCTTGCTGACAATAGAGCATCACTTTTTGTTGTTTCCTTTGTTTTGACATTTTCAGAGATGTTTATGATTGTCTAACACCATATCTGACTTGATCTGTGACATTTTCCATTTCATTTTATTCCTTCTGATATTACATAATAAACTTTAAATATATATTTCCATGTTCTCTAGCCTTACATTTAATAATAAAAACACACAGAACGAAATATACAAGCAATTAAAATGAAATTGGTTCTTTTTTTTTTAAGAGTGTTTTTCATTGCACTGTTGTTTGCAGGAAATGAAGCAAAAAAAAATTGCATTTGCTGGGATTTCAAAGTGTAAGAACACTAAATTTCATAAGGATAGCTTAGTAGAATGCACAGAATACCCACAGTTTTGTATTTACATCTAATAATTTAACAGTAGGACATTTAATAAATTTGGTATATTGTCATTTTATCGCATTTGTTTTTTATAATTTACAGCACATCAGTAATAAATACTAGATTATCTATAAGAAAAAACAATTAGCTCAAGCAGGTGATAGCTTTTACATAAATTTTTTTTTTTAAAAGGACTTTAAAACCCTAAACAAATAAATCTTTTTTATTATCATTCTTAGTTTAAAGGGACAGTAAACCTTAGGAATTTTTTTTTTTCAAGAAACAGAATTATTATTAAAGGAAAGCCTTAATATCTCAATAGAGAATGTTTAAAACAAGCATTTTCAATATTTTTACCTATTAAAGCAGTAAACTCCAGCTTCCCCTTATAAGCAGCTTTTTTATTGTAATAAGCAATGATCTGTTCTGCCAATCGAAAGGCAACCAATGCACGGTAGATTTTCTCAGGAAGTGATAGCACTGTTAAGAGGAAGTTGCAGAGTTTGGTTGCCATACCATTGGCAGAACCAATCTTTGTTGATTATAAGAAAGAAAATGCTGCTTACAGGGGGGCATCGGCACCAGGAGCTAAGTGCCACTATTACAGGTATTAAAAAGCTTTAAAATACTTTATACTTTCTATGGGGGTATCATGGCTTTCTTTTAATAATGATTCTGTTTCTGAAAAAACAAAAAACAAATAACCCTTAAAGGGACACTCAGGTTAAATAAAATTTTCATGACTCAGATACAGCATGTAATTTTAAATAACTTTCCAATTTACTTCCATTAAAAAAAAATGTGCACAGTCTTTTATATTTACACTTTTTGAGTCACCAGATCCTACTGAGCATGTGCAAGAATTCACAGACTACACGTATATGCATTTGTGATTGGCTGATTGCTATCACATGGTACAAGGGGAGTGGAAATATACATAACTTTGAAATTTGTTATAAAAAATCTACTACTCAATTGAAGTTCAGACTAAGTGCTATTGCATTGTCTTGTTGTCTTGCATTTGTTGATTATGCAAATCTAATGTGTTGACTGGTCCTTTACCATTTACTGTATCTTTAAAGGGATGGTAAAGTCAGAAATTTTCTGTTCGTTATTATAAACTTTAAATATAATTATACATTTCTCCAAATACCTTGCGCTGCCCTTTATTTGCCATTCAGAAGCTATTACGGTCCCAAAATATGTAAATGTCCAAACCCACCGTTAGGCTAATTTGCTTTAGCCAATCACGGTGGGCAACCTGGGTTCTCTCTTCCCTGTAGTTCCGGGTACAGGGATCGTGTCTAACGCATGCACTCTGGTGTGCCCAAAGTTTACGCATGTGCATTTTATTTTCTCTAATACAATCTCTTACGTAAGTGATCTAGCTGTCATGTGACCACAATCAAGATTAGCATAGCAATGACAGGAAACAGCGTTCTAAGATTGCACATGCGTACAATTTGCAACAAGACCTGGCAAAAGTCTTCAATTAGCGCATTGCCCAATGCGAGTCAAAATGTTTTTAAATGCGCACGCGTATTAATATGATAAATAGGGAAGCTAATTTATGTGTGAAGAAGAGCTTTCTAGACCACCCTTTGTAGGGGGCTGGAAAAAGTGACGTAAGCAGAAAAAAATGATTATACTTTTATTACCTGATCTAAAATAAAGTTTTATTTTATATAACATTCTTACAAACACTGTTGTAAACTACCATATAGTGCTCAAGATATGTGTTCTATTGCCTATTTCTCATTCCATGGGAAGAAGATGTTTCTTTAAAGGATATCAAGAGAAAATATTGCATTTAAGTCAAATGAAGTGTACATCATGAATGTAACTTTGATTTTCATGTCCCTTTAAGGGGACATAAAGGTGCAAAAAAGAAAATTGACAATTCTACAGCATTTACATGTGTGCAATTATCTATTCAAGTGTTAAACAATCTGAATTCCATTAGTAAATGGATATGATGGATATACTGTGCATATTTGCACAATGATGTTTTTTCAAACTTTTAATATTTTAAAACTAAATTGTTAAAAAGCCTTTTCAAAACATTGATGAGAAAACACCATTTTCTGATTTTGCAAGACTTTTTATCTGAAATCAAAAAGAGTGTTAAATAATTTTCTTTTATTAGAAAGGTTCAACTTGAAAGTGCAGGAATCTTAGTTCCTCTAGAAGGCACTAAAATCTAGGAAAGGGTGCAAAGATATATAAAACAATGGTACAAATAGATGTCACAATGATATATAACAAATGATAAAAATAAATATCAGAACACTACAAACATTTAGCTGGTAATGATATATCAATTTACAAGTCAGATGAATAATGTTCTTGGATTCCTATATTGTGAAAGTTGCAAAAAATGACAAAAAGAATAATAACAATAGACTTATCTTGAGTGGATAGTCCCACAATGTCCACATGATGTGATATGTCACACTGGAAGTTGTTTGTGAGACTGCTGTTAATACTTGGAATCACAGAGGTTTATTTCCTTTTATCCTTCAGAATGTGCACTAGAAGAGATGCTGCTCCTCTCTTTCGATTCACAGAAAGGTATAGTGGATCCTAGACGAAGAACACAGAAGGCGCTTCATGTGCATATCAGTAGTGTAATCACTGTCATGAAATATGGATATACAGGGTATTTACAAATTATGGTTTTTAAAAAGCCTTTTTAATCATTGATAAGAAAACACCATTTTCTGATTTTTGAAAGACCTTTTTTTTATCTGAAATCAAAAAGAGAGTGCTACATAATTTTGTTTTAGAAGAAAGTCTCAACTCATATTATCCTCTATATTTTAACAGCTGTCATACTGTTGTTTGTAAAACTACTAAGTTACAAAGTATACTGAATTTATGTAGCCACTAAAATATCACCAAACTTTCCAATCCTCACGGTACAAAAAGAGAATACAATTAATTTTAAAAATTCACAATATTTTTCTTTAAAAAAAAATAAAATTAAAATAATAATAAGAATAATAATAATACTAATAATATATATATATATATATATATATATATATATATATATATATATATATAGTAATAAGTAGAAAGAAATCCAGGGTCAGAGAATGAAGTAAAATAAAATTCAAACTTTATTGTAGTCCACTTGTGGATAAAAACCATGGGGGTCAAAAAGCATACAACACTCAGCACTTGTTGCTTCCAGCTGACATGTTTCGGTGTGATACCGTAATCATAGCTGATGGAATACACAAGTGCTGCTTCATTTAAAAGCACAATGTAATTCTGATTGGTTAATAACAAAAACAAACCTACGTGTGAGTGTGCAGACAGGTGATTGTGTCAAGAATTAACCATTTACATACCTGAAGTATTAAAACATATGTTGTGAATGAAAGAGAACATTATGTATATTGGTAGAAGCATAACTTTTAAAGCTTAAAGCTTGAACATTGCTAAGGGATTCAACCTGCCATAATGGAAAACACACATTGTATCCATTACTTATATAATATATTAGCAAGTACCCCTAATCCTATATTTCAAAATAAAGGATAAAGAGAGAACAAAAACCTAAAAAGAAAAGAAAAGAAAATTATTCCTATTTTCTTTTTATTTGTTAATGCTCAACATTGTTTGACTTAATAGCGCTTATTTAAAATAGTATGGATAAACTATATGAGCAGTATTAATAGTTTCAGAAATAAAAATGTAATAACACTTTCTTTCTTTCATTTTTCACTGGTCAAAACAAAAGAAAAGAAACATAAAACTGTTGCAACACATATAAATACAATAAACCATCTCTGGGTGTAGTAAAAATTAGGGTGTAAAGCTAACAGTAAGTGTCAATGTTTATGACCAAACTCATATAGAAATTAGCGCTATATGAATAGTAAAGAAAGTAAGGATTTCATATAACCCAACTAACTAAAGCCTTTTTATTATATTTTATTTTGAGGGCTTATTTAAACTGAGAAATGTAGGGTTCAATAGATAGCTGCAATATGTGGGATTCTTTAGGATACTCTGTAACCTACTACTTCCAGTAATTAATCAGATCATATTCTGAATTAAGTCCCCTGGGGACACGAGTCTGTAACTTAAAAATCCAGAACATCTCCCTTTTACCTAAAATGTGGGATCTGTCTCCTCCACGTAAGGGAGTAGTAACCTTTTCGATAGCTTGCCATCTCAATGTTGCACTGCTCTGGTTATGTACAGATTTAAAGTGTTTGACTAGTGGGGTACTAGCTTCTCCGATTTTAATAGTAGAAAGGTGATTACGAATCCTAGTATTGACCTCAGTACTAGTGAGCCCTACATACTGTAAATGACATTCAGTGCATGAGAGTAAGTATATAACATAGGAGGATGTACAGTTGAGGCACGCCTGGATCTTAAACTCTTCTCCTGTGACTGTTGAATGAAACTTATCCGAAATAATGGCAAGATCACATGGTTTACACCTGGATTTGCCACATCTGTACATCCCCCTGTGTTTCAACCAAGAACCCTGTGGTTTCTCGGAGCAGGGTGGTAACTCTGATGGTGAGAGGATATTTCCTAGGGTCTTACTCCTTCTAAATGAGCAGCGTAAGCCTTTCTCTACTGTACTCACAAGCTTATCATCGGCTGCCAACATTCTAAAGTGTTTATTGACTATATTACAGATTTCTTTGTATTCCATGCTATAGTCCGTAACAAAGGTAACTTTATTATCTGTCATTGCAACCTGTGTCTTATTCTGAGTTCTAGATCCTTTAAGGAGGGTCTCCCTATCTATTCTGTCAACCTGTGCATGTGCCTGTTTGATGACATGTTTAGGGTATCCTCTGTCCGTAAGTCTCTTTTCAAGTTCCTTTCTCTGTTCTTGAAATGTTGACTCTTCACTGCAATTACGTTTTAGCCTAATCATCTCCCCTTTAGCTACTGCTAATGGTACATGCTTGGGGTGACAACTCCTAGCATGGAGCAGGGTATTCCTTGTGATTGGCTTTCTAAACGTACTGCTGTGAATTTTACCTGACCTGTCAGCTTTCAGAGTGAGATCCAAAAAATTGATCTCAGTATGATGGTGTTCAAATGTAAATTTGAGGCCTACATCATTGTTATTTAGACTGTTAACAAAGTCTAAAAGGTCTGAGGATGATCCACACCACACAAAAAGCAGATCATCGATATACCGCCTGTAAAAGGATATCTGATCTCTGTAGGGGTTCCGGTCTCCAAAGATGTGGGACATCTCCCACCAACCCATGAGGAGGTTGGCATATGAGGGCGCAAATTTGGCCCCCATAGCTGTCCCACATCCTTGGAGATAGAAAGATTCCCCAAACCGAAAATAATTGTGTGTTAACATAAAATGTGTGGCCCTTAGTATGTATTCAATGAAAGGCCCATCCAAAGATGAAAAATTTTCAAGGAAGTACCTGATGGCCTCCAAACCCTTTTCATGAGGGATTGAAGAATAAAGGGCGACTACATCCACGGTCAACCAAATGTGTACCCTAGAGTCCCACGAAAAATCTTCAAATAAAATCAAAAGATCTTTGGTATCTCTCAGATAACTTTGCAAACTTTTTACAAAGGGAAAAAATAGAGCGTCTAACCATTGGGATAGATGTTCAAAAATGGACCCAATTCCGCTTATAATTGGTCGACCCTTTACCTCTGTCAGTGTTTTGTGGACTTTTGGAAGATGGTGGAAGATGGGCACCACTGGGCATTCGACATACAAATACTCAAAAGTGGCAAAATCAAAGTGCCCATCCTCCAAACCATCATCCAAGAGTCTTCTCAAATCCCTTTGGAAACATAGTGTAGGATCCCTATCTAGTTCAAGGTAATTGTCTGTGTCATGCAGCTGTCTGTGCGCTTCGTGAATATAGGCCTCCCTATCTAAAACAACTACCGCACCTCCCTTATCGGCTGTGCGTATCACTATGTTATTATTCTTCTGTAATTCAGTGATAGCCTTTCTTTCAGTAATTGTAAGGTTAGATTTGGTCCTAAATTCCCCACTAGTCTCTGTTTTAGAGGCGAGTAGAGTAAGATCATTCTCTACTCTTTTGAAAAAAGTTTCAAGTGTGGTACCTCTGGATTGTATCGGGTAAAATTCTGATGGTTTTTTGAAACCACTGAAATTTGATATCATGTTAGAAGGATCTAAGACTTCCCCTTGTCTTCCCAATTGTTGTAGTGAAATGACATCACATGCCTCAGAAAAATCAACAAATTTCAAATTTTCTGAACCTTATTGTGTGTGAACATCAGGATGGTCCTGTGCCATTGTCATATCTCCCTGAAAATGTTTTTTCAGGGTTAAATTCCTGATAAGCTTGTTCACATCCAACATTGTTCTGAAAAGATCAAAAGTACATGTTGGTGCAAAGGACATTCCATAACTTAATACTCTAAGTTGTACATCAGAGAGTGGTATAGTGGATAGATTGATAACATTATATTTATTAGTATCAGCATTCATTATTGGTATTTGGTTTTCCTGTTTCCCCTTAGGGTATACCTGTCCTGCTTGGCCTGGCCTATTCCAGTTTTGTCCCTGGACTGGTAAAAAATCCTGTTAAAAAACTCTCCTATCCTCACCTGAGTTCGAAATCGCTTGGTGGGAAGACTGTTGTTCACTAGTCACATATTTAGTGAATTTTTACCATCTTTAGTGTTCTGGGGTGCAGGCTTGGTAGGTTTATTGGGTATACTCTGATTATTTTTGTGTGTGGGTCCAGGTGTTTGTATGTTAACCTGCTTGCCTGGGGTTTTAAGTATACCTTTTGGTGCAGCCACTACAATCTCTCTTCCTGAAGTGCCTGCTTCTTCCCCTGAATCTGGCTCACTATCCGTATACTGAAATTGTCCCACCTGTGAAGGGTCAGTATTTTTCTGTTGATGATTACCCCCTCTGCCTCTGTTTCTGTTTCTACTTCTAGATCTGCCTCTTCTATTGCTAGACCTCCTGGGATTAGTATTGGAGTGACTCCAGATATAAACTGATTGATTATCATAGTCTGGTCACGAAGATACTTAGAGTGCTTCATATTAAGAATAAGGTTTTTAGACTCAATAAGTGTAGCCCTGAGAATACCATCAAACTTTAAATAATCTAAATCCTGTTTCTTGTCATTCAAAACTTGCTGTAATGTGTCAATTTCTGTTCTAATATTAGTTAGCAATTTCATTTTATACATAATCAACAGATTCATTAACCTAAAGGAGCATTCTGTCAAAACAGCATTCCATGTGTTAATAAATTCACTGTCAGTGACTTCAAAGGTGGAAAATTTAGCAATCCTCAGTCCCCTTGGTACAATATTTAATTTGATATATTTCTCAAATGTCCACACATCGAATTGTAACCTGTGTTCTTTAACTAGCAGAATCTCCATTTTATCAAAAAGTTCACTTAGTGAAAAGGTGGTGATGTCTGTAGAAAAAATAGAGTCCAGTTCCTGATCTCCATATCCTCTTTCATCCACAGGTAGTAATGAGTAATAATTAACGACAGACCCCTCCATGGTAGAGAAAGCTCAATAAATGCACTAAACTAATATGCTGCCAGGAAGCATAGAAAGTATTCAATTAGTAAGAGAAAGTTAGTAGAGTGCACTATATTAGAAAGCTCCCTGTGTGGGAATGATTAACAACTCTCACTTGCAAGTTTGCAACCTATGCCCAGAAACAAGGGATTAGACAGTCCGTTGAAAAAGAAAACTTAGCACAGAGTTCAAATGCATGCACACTCTTGCCCCGGACTCTTCAGACAAACCAACAGCACAAATGGAACATGCCATGTGAGATTAACTTTGCCACAGTAAAATCGCTGGCTATACTCACTGCATCAAATGCGGTGCTGCGTTGTCACAATCCGTCCGGCTCCGTGTGCTGCAAATAGATCCCCTTAGCTCACCGCTTCTTGCAGAGTCCTCTGTAATGTGCCGATTCAGTGTGTTTCTCAATTCACACAGTGCGCGTCCAATGACGTATGCACAGCCGGTCACATGGTATGCGGTGTCCAATCGGTGTATCCCTTGTCTTTTCTTCAGTAGGTAGTATGCAGACGTAATCAGGGCTGTAGGGGCAGGCGAATCCAAACTCAGCCTGCTAAGTGAGAGGCTTTCGAGCCTAAGGACCCCAGATACTGGCGTAATGTAGTAATAAGTAGAAAGAAATCCAGGGTCACCTTGAACTAGATAGGGACCCTACACTATGTTTCCAAAGGGATTTGAGAAGACTCTTGGATGATGGTTTGGAGGATGGGCACTTTGATTTTGCCACTTTTGAGTATTTGTATGTCGAATGCCCAGTGGTGCCCATCTTCCACCATCTTCCAAAAGTCCACAAAACACTGACAGAGGTAAAGGGTCGACCAATTATAAGCGGAATTGGGTCCATTTTTGAACATCTATCCCAATGGTTAGACGCTCTATTTTTTCCCTTTGTAAAAAGTTTGCAAAGTTATCTGAGAGATACCAAAGATCTTTTGATTTTATTTGAAGATTTTTCGTGGGACTCTAGGGTACACATTTGGTTGACCGTGGATGTAGTCGCCCTTTATTCTTCAGTCCCTCATGAAAAGGGTTTGGAGGCCATCAGGTACTTCCTTGAAATTTTTCATCTTTGGATGGGCCTTTCATTGAATACATACTAAGGGCCACACATTTTATGTTAACACACAATTATTTTCGGTTTGGGGAATCTTTCTATCTCCAAGGATGTGGGACAGCTATGGGGGCCAAATTTGCGCCCTCATATGCCAACCTCCTCATGGGTTGGTGGGAGATGTCCCACATCTTTGGAGACCGGAACCCCTACAGAGATCAGATATCCTTTTACAGGCGGTATATCGATGATCTGCTTTTTGTGTGGTGTGGATCATCCTCAGACCTTTTAGACTTTGTTAACAGTCTAAATAACAATGATGTAGGCCTCAAATTTACATTTGAACACCATCATACTGAGATCAATTTTTTGGATCTCACTCTGAAAGCTGACAGGTCAGGTAAAATTCACAGCAGTACGTTTAGAAAGCCAATCACAAGGAATACCCTGCTCCATGCTAGGAGTTGTCACCCCAAGCATGTACCATTAGCAGTAGCTAAAGGGGAGATGATTAGGCTAAAACGTAATTGCAGTGAAGAGTCAACATTTCAAGAACAGAGAAAGGAACTTGAAAAGAGACTTACGGACAGAGGATACCCTAAACATGTCATCAAACAGGCACATGCACAGGTTGACAGAATAGATAGGGAGACCCTCCTTAAAGGATCTAGAACTCAGAATAAGACACAGGTTGCAATGACAGATAATAAAGTTACCTTTGTTACGGACTATAGCATGGAATACAAAGAAATCTGTAATATAGTCAATAAACACTTTAGAATGTTGGCAGCCGATGATAAGCTTGTGAGTACAGTAGAGAAAGGCTTACGCTGCTCATTTAGAAGGAGTAAGACCCTAGGAAATATCCTCTCACCATCAGAGTTACCACCCTGCTCCGAGAAACCACAGGGTTCTTGGTTGAAACACAGGGGGATGTACAGATGTGGCAAATCCAGGTGTAAACCATGTGATCTTGCCATTATTTCGGATAAGTTTCATTCAACAGTCACAGGAGAAGAGTTTAAGATCCAGGCGTGCCTCAACTGTACATCCTCCTATGTTATATACTTACTCTCATGCACTGAATGTCATTTACAGTATGTAGGGCTCACTAGTACTGAGGTCAATACTAGGATTCGTAATCACCTTTCTACTATTAAAATCGGAGAAGCTAGTACCCCACTAGTCAAACACTTTAAATCTGTACATAACCAGAGCAGTGCAACATTGAGATGGCAAGCTATCGAAAAGGTTACTACTCCCTTACGTGGAGGAGACAGATCCCACATTTTAGGTAAAAGGGAGATGTTCTGGATTTTTAAGTTACAGACTCGTGTCCCCAGGGGACTTAATTCAGAATATGATCTGATTAATTACTGGAAGTAGTAGGTTACAGAGTATCCTAAAGAATCCCACATATTGCAGCTATCTATTGAACCCTACATTTCTCAGTTTAAATAAGCCCTCAAAATAAAATATAATAAAAAGGCTTTAGTTAGTTGGGTTATATGAAATCCTTACTTTCTTTACTATTCATATAGCGCTAATTTCTATATGAGTTTGGTCATAAACATTGACACTTACTGTTAGCTTTACACCCTAATTTTTACTACACCCAGAGATGGTTTATTGTATTTATATGTGTTGCAACAGTTTTATGTTTCTTTTCTTTTGTTTTGACCAGTGAAAAATGAAAGAAAGAAAGTGTTATTACATTTTTATTTCTGAAACTATTAATAATGCTCATATAGTTTATCCATACTATTTTAAATAAGCGCTATTAAGTCAAACAATGTTGAGCATTAACAAATAAAAAGAAAATAGGAATAATTTTCTTTTCTTTTCTTTTTAGGTTTTTGTTCTCTCTTTATCCTTTATTTTGAAATATAGGATTAGGGGTACTTGCTAATATATTATATAAGTAATGGATACAATGTGTGTTTTCCATTATGGCAATGTTCAAGCTTTAAGCTTTAAAAGTTATGCTTCTACCAATATACATAATGTTCTCTTTCATTCACAACATATGTTTTAATACTTCAGGTATGTAAATGGTTAATTCTTGACACAATCACCTGTCTGCACACTCACACGTAGGTTTGTTTTTGTTATTAACCAATCAGAATTACATTGTGCTTTTAAATGAAGCAGCACTTGTGTATTCCATCAGCTATGATTACGGTATCACACCGAAACATGTCAGCTGGAAGCAACAAGTGCTGAGTGTTGTATGCTTTTTGACCCCCATGGTTTTTATCCACAAGTGGACTACAATAAAGTTTGGATTTTATTTTACTTCATTCTCTGACCGTGGATTTCTTTCTACTTATTACTACATTATGCCAGTATCTGGGGTCCTTAGGCTCGAAAGCCTCTCACTTAGCAGGCTGAGTTTGGATTCGCCTGCCCCTACAGCCCTGATTACGTCTGCATACTACCTACTGAAGAAAAGACAAGGGATACACCGATTGGACACCGCATACCACGTGACCGGCTGTGCATACGTCATTGGACGCGCACTGTGTGAATTGAGAAACACACTGAATCGGCACATTACAGAGGACTCTGCAAGAAGCGGTGAGCTAAGGGGATCTATTTGCAGCACACAGAGCCGGACGGATTGTGACAACGCAGCACCGCATTTGATGCAGTGAGTATAGCCAGCGATTTTACTGTGGCAAAGTTAATCTCAGATGGCATGTTCCATTTGTGCTGTTGGTTTGTCTGAAGAGTCCGGGGCAAGAGTGTGCATGCATTTGAACTCTGTGCTAAGTTTTCTTTTTCAACGGACTGTCTAATCCCTTGTTTCTGGGCATAGGTTGCAAACTTGCAAGTGAGAGTTGTTAATCATTCCCACACAGGGAGCTTTCTAATATAGTGCACTCTACTAACTTTCTCTTACTAATTTTATATATATATATATATATATATATATATATATATATATATATATATATATATATATACATACAGGAAGATTGTGTTCCTTTGAAATCTGCTTGATAGCTCAGGTCTGGTTAAACTGATTAAAGGGGCACTGAACCCAAATTTTTTCTTTCATGATTTAGATAGAACATGCAATTCTAAACAACTTTCTAATTTACTCCTATTATCAATTTTTATTTGTTCCTTGCTATTTTTTAATTTCAACACAAGCGGACAGCTCCACCAACTGGCTATTTTAATCAATGCACTGCTTCTCAATGCTTTTCAATAGCAGTCACATGACTGGAAAAAAAGGTTGTTATTCTGAAATGGTGTAAATTGAACGTCATATAGGACTATTTCCGTTTGAACCGGAACCGGAAGTGATGTAACATTTTTTGGCGCTTTTTTGTACACTGTTGTTCTGAAGAAGGGGAGCACAAGTCCCCGAAACATCAATAAACTTGACTTTTGCATGTGAAGAAATCCTGGTTTGTTTCTGTTTTCGTTGGAGTATTTATATTCATACTGAACAACCGGGTAGTTGACCCTAGGAGGGTGGATTCACATTTTGACTCTTGGATATTATTTTGCGAAGAGTTCCCATCACATTGGTTTGCAGGACATCACCTTCCATCTGTTTCTGGGTTTCTTTTTGATCCCTGGGATTTGTTTTTAGCCATTGGAGGATTGGGCATCTGCACAGTGTAGATTTCTCCACTGTGTACACTGGGATTATGTCTGAGGAGACTACACATACTGAGGACACAGATGTACAAGTAAGACAAGCTCAAACTGGCACTGTATCATTCTCGAATGAGGACGCCGCCAGAATTCTATTTGCTACCATTTTGCGTACAGTAAGTGAGACCCCTACAAATTTATATTTCTCTCTGCTAAAATTGAAAAAACGTGAGGTTGATCTTTCCCTTCATGGCAGCTATTTATCTGAATTTAGGATACATAATATACCTACCTTTGGTAGAGACAATACAGAATTCAAAAGAAAATGGTGTAACATTCTTAATAAGTGTATATTGGATCAGGTATTGCTAGTTATAAAGGAGGTGACATCATTATTGCAAATTGTTAAAACAGAGATTAAATCTTTTGAGGAGGTACACAAACAAACACTTGTTGAGAACACCAGGGAGGACTGGGTACACAAACTTTTTACACAAATATACACTTATAAGAATGAGCTAATAATATTTAAAAATAGAAAACTTGATACTGTGAAATCTGATTACGAGAAAGGTCGGGTATATAGGTGGCTCACTAATTTAAGTGTGGGACGACCACAGAGAAGGAATAGGACCAGATGGGTCACATTTGATACAGTTGATTCTAGTGGGGCGGACTCGTCAGATACAGAAAGGGAAACCACTACTGGAGAGATTGATAGCCCTGAGACACACACCTTTAACCGTAGGACCAATATTGATAATAGACCTTTTTAGGGGTTCAAACCCGATCACGGGGGCGAAGAGGTGGAAACGACCACTTCTCAAGATGCAGAAGAGTCGGCCACCGACCTCCACGCAGAGACAGATAACTGAGGACAGTAATATAATCATTAACTTAAGCTCACACATTCTCAATGAACATGAAATTAGCCTGTTAAACAAAGGCCTTTCTTTTGTCCCTAATAAGAGAATGAGTGAACTTGACTTCATGATTGATATGAACAGGTTTTTCAGACAACTGAAAGTGAAAGAATTCTTCCAACACCATGAAAAAGCGGTTGGAAGGGGATTTCACATTTCAGGACATGAAACCAAGTTTGATCCTGTGAATTGTAGCCCAAGCATTAAAACATGTGTTAGAATGGTTCAAGAGCAGGAATTGGATAGATTTCTCAATATCAAATGGAAGGATAACCTGACTAGAAATCAACGTGATGCCATCAGGAGTCTAAAAGAGGATAGTACCATAGTCAACCACCCTGCGGATAAAGGTGGAGCTATTTTCCTACTTGATTATGTTGACTATCTTGATGACATCATGGTGCAACTAAATGACCTGGAAACATATGAGAAACTAACCTTTGATCCGACTGACAAATTTAGGAAACAATTGGAGGTTTTGGTTAATTTTGGAGTTTCTCAAGGGTATTTGATGGAATCATTGGGTAAACAAATGATTACCAGCTTTCTCAAGATTCCAATTTTATATTCAATACCTAAGATACACAAAACTCTGGATAAACCACCAGGCTGTCCAAATGTTTCTTCCCGTGATTCACTATTACAACAGATAGCACAGTATTGGACTTTTTGTTACAACCGGTTGTGCAGGATAGTAAAGCATTTTTACTGGATTCAAGTGAATTACTGAGATTTTTGAAGGAGGTAAAAATATAGGATACTGATTTATTGGTAGTATTAGACGTTAATAGTCTTTATACCATTATTCCCCATAGAGTTGGTCTTGACATCATGAAGGAGCTTCTAGTGGCCTCTGTAAAATATGTATGTCCACCAATCAAATTTGTGGTACAATTGGCTGAGTTTTGTTTAACCAAAAATTATTTCAAGTTTGAGAAATCCTTTTTTCTTCAAATAGCAGGCACTGCGATGGGGTCGAACATGACCCCATCGTATGACAATCTATTTATGACAGGTTTTAAAAATCGCTATCTATGGTCTAAAGATGTACTTCAGGTAACATTTTACAAGAGTTACATCGATGATATTTTGTTGCACTGGAGGGGGAGCCCTGAGAGTTTACAGGAGTGGTTCCAGGAATTCAATAGTACTGACACTACTGTTAGGTTCAAAATGTTGTTCAGTGCATATCAGATTGAATTTCTTGATCTACTAATCACAAAAGGATAGATGGGATTGGAGACAACTTTGTACTCCAAACTCACAGACCGTAACTCCCTTCTGATGTCCAACAGTTGCCACACCCTTCCCTTGTTAAAGTCATTATTAAATCACAATATATTAGAGCCATTAGAAACAACTCTAGCAGAGAGAAGGGGGAGTCACAGGTACGGGAGATGCAAGACAAATTTGCTCAAAGAGGATACTCATCCACAGTCCTGGAAGCGGTAAAAGAACAAACTAAGAATGCCACACAAGAAACATTACTTCACAAGAAGAAGAATCAGCCAAACTTAGACAACAGCCAACATAATCTTTACAACAACCTATGCCCCTAACACCTCTCAAGTTAGACAATCCATTAGAGAACATTGGCATATTCTACTCTCAGATCCAAAACTGAAATTTGCTAAGGACACACGCCCTATTGTTGGATACAGACGTAATACCAATCTAAGAGATCTGTGGGTTATCTCACATCCCACTAGATGTTACACAAATGAGGATCAAAGAACCACACGCAAAGGATGCTTTCGGTGCCCCAATTGTACAACATGTAATGCCATGATAGCCACCAAGAAATTCAACCATCCACATGGTAATCAAAAATATGCCATTAACCACTCAATTACGTCTACCACGACACATGTTATATACATGATTATTTGTCCATGTGGCCTACATAATGTAGGGAAGACGCAAGGAACTATTCATGAAAGAATGGCTAACCATCGAGTTGCAATCAGATTGGCCGTAAAAAAAGGGGAATCTGACCAGCCAGTGGCCTGGCACTGGCTAGTGGTAAAACATCCAGCTGCTGCCATCAAAATTATTCTCATCAACCATATTCCCAAGTCCCCACGAGGTGGAGACAGGAACAAGCTACTGCTAAAGAGGGAAGCAGAATGGATGTTCCGATTGGACACCATACATCCTAAAGGACTTAACTCATTACCTGACTTTGGAGCATTATCTTAATGTGGCCAAGTGTTTTCACTATATGGGCAACCAGCGGGTTGTGAATGGGGACTGGGTGTGGGTGGTCTTCCGCCTGTCGACAGGATTCCACCTTTCACCATGGTCATTGGTGACATCAAGGGATGACATGGATTACTTGTACTTCACGCTATCTCCTCGATTACCCCCTAGACCTTGATAGGGGGTTCCCTCTGTGTGATACACTGGCTTACATCTGTGATAATTGTCTCCAATATATCCTTTGTTAGGGTATGTACATGAGTTATGAGGTCAATATGTAATGATGCAAAAAGTGGTCTAGTTTACCAAACTAACTAGGTATTACTAATAGTATATCGCTGTAAGATATTCGACTAGTAGATCTTGGTGCCCTGTATAGTTCTGAATGTACGAGTTCTTAAATCAAATCCTGCTGTCCATCCTCTATTTTAATCAAATTTTTCACTTTGTTGTTTTTTTGACAATTTTGATATATACTTACCACATCAAGTTTGTTTTTCAGTTTATTTTATGTTTAGTCACTTGTTTTTGATATACACTGTCCTGGTACATTTTGGATGTTTATGTGATTTTTTCACATCAGTAAATATATGCACTATAGTAGCGATAATACACCGGAAGTGACGTCATATAGAACGCATTTCCGTTTGAACCGGAACCAGAAGTGATGTATCTTCCGGTTCTACGGACAGGTGCAGTAAACACTATAGTATCACGATAAGTTTGGCCACTATATGATGTGATATTCAACACTGGTACATTGATTAATATGATGGTAACCCGCTCATGGGAATTTGAACATCCAAAATATATTTAATTTGTTATTTTTATAATTCAATGTGTGATGTACGCTTATACCGGAAGTGATGATTGTTAACTTCCGAGTTCACTTTATACCATAGGAAGGAGGTAACTGTTTGTTTTGTTCACTGTATTTAAGCACGTTTGTGTGTGTACACTGTTGTTCTGAAGAAGGGGAGCACAAGTCACTGAAACGTCAATAAACTTGAATTTTGCATGTGAAAAAATCCTGCTTTGTTTCTATTTTCGTTGGAGTATATATATATATATATATATATATATATATATAATCATCTAGTGTGAGCATTGTAATATTTATATAACTGCAAGAAGATGGCAATGCAATGTTCTAGATACTGCAAATCAAGATTATAAAACACATGATTTTTTAGGGATTTCTGATTTTTTTTAAAAAAGTCGGCAAAAAGATAAGAAGCATAAGTTTGCGATCACCAATCACCAGGTAGGTCCCAGTTGTACACTGTTGCTCCTGAGACCAACTAGGTATGCTTTTCAACAAATGATAGTAAGAGATTAAAGTACATTTGACAGTTAAAATATATTAACATGTGTCTAAAAATGGCATGCCCTATCTGTAATAATTTAATTTTGACATTCATGTACCTTTAATACTTCTATTGCTCAAGTGCTAATCCAGCTGTGCTCTAAGATAAAGGTGTACAGATAGTGAAATTCTTCATATTGTTCTGTGCTACAGAATTAATAATAATAATGATTTACTTCAGGCCCTTAAAAAGTGCTAAAGTTTGCAGCAGTATTTTGGATCGCACTTAAGCACAATAATTAGATCACCACTTGTAAAAAGAGCTCTATATGAACGGGCTTATAGTGCTTTTTGCACTACCCATTACAAGTATAGGGTGTGCTAAAAAAGTTTAAGCCTCATTACAATCATTTGGTTACAATATTTAACCATCCACTTGTATTACCAGATTGTGAGTTTGCACAAAGGATAGAGCACCCTGTTGTACTATCAATTGTGCTTCAGTTGTATTCTAGCCCACTGTGTATTCTCTGAGAGCTCAAGCGATAGCCCCTTAGTAGTCTATTATGTGAGGGACTTAGCACACCCATGTTGTCATACATCGAGAACGCTAACATTTTACTATGAACTTTTAATTTGTAAATATGCAAAAAATGGAGGTGCTGCCATTATTTAATGTTCCTTTAAATAAATTGTATTTCTAAATGTGATTCAATTGGCTATATGTTTTCTCTCAACCTTCTCCCCTTAAATGCTATAATAATAAGTATTAGTATTGTTATTGAAATGAACTAATATTTTAGAGAAATATACACCAATGTAAAACTGTGCTCTGACCTATTCCACTTAGATTTTGTTCAAATAACTCTTTCACACATTGTTTTACTTTAAGATGGGTTATTACTTTTTGTGAAATAGTGAAACAGGCATATGGGTGTTTACAATTATATTAGGTTTTATAGCCAAGCTCATATCTTGGTTTTCTTCTAAAGAATAGAACAAGCTATCAAAGTAAATACACTATGGTGAATATATGGTGAATATATGGTGAATATATGGTGAATATATGGTGAATATATGGTGAATATAAATATAATAAATTGTCTATCTTTTCTAATAATTTTAAGACTTAGAAAAGTAATATTTTAATTTGCTAATAATTTCTTTTCTTAAGCTTACATTTTCTATTTAAATAACTTTTGGGACATCTAAAACATCTTCTATATACTCAGGGCAAAATCATTTCACAATAGTGGTCAGACATCATGCTGAAGTTAGACTACAAACCTTGATTGTTATCATTTGGCCCAGGGCACAATCTGTTATCTTTAACTATTCCTACTAAAGCTACAACAGGTTTTCATTTATTTTTCAATTTTCTTTGAATATAGCTCTCTACAACTCAAGTTTTCTAAAGTAAAGTATATGTTACATATTGATCATTTATTAGTGATTATCTTAAAGGGACAGTCTGCTCCAATAATGTTTATTGTTTAAAAAGATAGGTAATCCCTTTATTACCCATTCCCCAGTTTGCATAACCAATACAGTTATACTAATAAACTTTTTACCTCTGTGATTACATTGTACCTAAGCCTATGCAGACTGCCCCCTTATCTCAGTGCTATTTACAGACTTGCATTTTAGCCAGTTAGAAATGACTAACAATAACTCAACTGGAGTAAGCACAATGTTATCTATTTGGCACATGAACTAGCACTGTCTTGCTGTCAAAAGCTATAAACACTCATGTGATAAGATCTGTAGGGGCTTAGAGACAGGCAGAAATGTAGACGTTTAAAGGTTATAAAGTATATTACTATAACAATGTTGGTTGTACAAAGCTGGGGGATGGGTAGTAAAGGCGTTATCTACATTTAAAAAAAAAAAATTAAACTGTCCCTTTTTATTATTTGATATTTTGAAATCAGTAGCCTAAGAATCTATTTATTTGTCTGTCTATCTCTTTTTATTGTTTTGTAATACAACTGATTTTCAGAAAAAAAGGCTACAATGGAAATTAGTTGATTTATAGACCATATACACACCCACTAGGGTGCAGGGACATTTACAGTTGCAAGCAAAAATTGTGAACTCATTGGAATTGCCTGGATTTCTGCATTGATTACTAATAAAATGTTTACTGATCTTCATCTAAATCACAATTGTAGATAAACACAGGATTGTCCAGCCTGAACTGTGAATGATTATTCAATGTCTTCAATAAAAATGTGAGTGCAAATATTTGTGTGTTATTAGTTTAGTCAGACTGTGTTTGTCTATAATTGTGATTTATTTAGTTCAAAGGGTTCACAAACATTTTCTTGCAAATGGTCATACAGTCCAAAAAATAATTATCCTCACTCTTTGGAATTGTTAAAGGGGTCAGTAAAGTCAAAATTAAACTTGTATGATTCAGATAGAGTATGTCATTTTAAGACACTTTTAAATTCACTTCTATTTTTAAATGTGCTTTGATATTTTGGTATGCATTGTTGAAAAATAATATGCACATATTCTACATTAGTGGGAGCTAGTTGCTGATTGGTGCCTGCACATATTTGTCTTTTGTAATTGGCTAACTAGGGCCTAGATTTGGAGTTTGGCGGTAGAAGGGCTGTTAACGCTCCGCGGGTTTTTTTCTGGCCGCACCATAAATTTAACTCTGCTCGTGCACGATTCCCCCATAGGAAACAATGGGGCTGTTTGAGCTGAAAAAAAACCTAACACCTGCAAAAAAGCAGCGTTCAGCTCCTAACGCAGCCCCATTGTTTCCTATGGGGAAACACCTCCTAAGTCTGCACCTAACACCCTAACATGTACCCCGAGTCTAAACACCCCTAACCTTACACTTATTAACTCCTAATCTGCCGCCCCCGCTATCGCTGACCCCTGCATTACACTTTTAACCCCTAATCTGCCGCTCCGTAAACCGCCGCCACCTACGTTATCCCTATGTACCCCTAATCTGCTGCCCTAACATCGCCGACCCCTATGTTATATTTATTAACCCCTAATCTGCCCCCCACAACGTCGCCGACACCTGCCTACACTTATTAACCCCTAATCTGCCGAGCGGACCTGAGCGCTACTATAATAAAGTTATTAACCCCTAATCCGCCTCACTAACCCTATAATAAATAGTATTAACCCCTAATCTGCCCTCCCTAACATCGCCGACACCTACCTTCAATTATTAACCCCTAATCTGCCGACCGGAGCTCACCGCTATTCTAATAAATGTATTAACCCCTAAAGCTAAGTCTAACCCTAACACTAACACCCCCCTAAGTTAAATATAATTTTTATCTAACGAAATAAATTAACTCTTATTAAATAAATGATTCCTATTTAAAGCTAAATACTTACCTGTAAAATAAATCCTAATATAGCTACAATATAAATTATAATTATATTATAGCTATTTTAGGATTAATATTTATTTTACAGGTAACTTTGTATTTATTTTAACCAGGTACAATAGCTATTAAATAGTTAAGAACTATTTAATAGTTACCTAGTTAAAATAATAACAAATTTACCTGTAAAATAAATCCTAACCTAAGATATAATTAAACCTAACACTACCCTATCAATAAAATAATTAAATAAACTACCTACAATTACCTACAATTAACCTAACACTACACTATCAATAAATTAATTAAACACAATTGCTACAAATAAATAAAATTAAATAAACTATCTAAAGTACAAAAAATAAAAAAGAACTAAGTTACAGAAAATAATAAAATATTTACAAACATAAGAAAAATATTACAACAATTTTAAACTAATTACACCTACTCTAAGCCCCCTAATAAAATAACAAAGCCCCCCAAAATAAAAAATTCCCTACCCTATTCTAAAATACAAATATTACAAGCTCTTTTACCTTACCAGCCCTGAACAGGGCCCTTTGCGGGGCATGCCCCAAGAATTTCAGCTCTTTTGCCTGTAAAAAAAAAACATACAATACCCCCCCCCAACATTACAACCCACCACCCACATACCCCTAATCTAACCCAAACCCCCCTTAAATAAACCTAACACTACCCCCCTGATGATCTTCCTACCTTGTCTTCACCATGCCAGGTTCACCGATCCGTCCTGGCTCCAAGATCTTCATCCAACCCAAGCGGGGGCTAGACATCCACTGAAGAAGTCCAGAAGAGGGTCCAAAGTCTTCCTCCTATCCGGCAAGAAGAGGACATCCGGACCGGCAAACATCTTCTCCAAGCGGCATCTTCTATCTTCTTCCATCCGATGACGACCGGCTCCATCTTGAAGACCTCCAGCGCGGATCCATCCTCTTCTTCCGACGACTAGACGACGAATGACGGTTCCTTTAAGGGACGTCATCCAAGATGGCGTCCCTCGAATTCCGATTGGCTGATAGGATTCTATCAGCCAATCGGAATTAAGGTAGGAATTTTCTGATTGGCTGATGGAATCAGCCAATCAGAATATAGTTCAATCCGATTGGCTGATCCAATCAGCCAATCAGATTGAGCTCGCATTCTATTGGCTGATCGGAACAGCCAATAGAATGCGAGCTCAATCTGATTGGCTGATTGGATCAGCCAATCGGATTGAACTATATTCTGATTGGCTGATTCCATCAGCCAATCAGAAAATTCCTACCTTAATTCCGATTGGCTGATAGAATCCTATCAGCCAATCGGAATTCGAGGGACGCCATCTTGGATGACGTCCCTTAAAGGAACCGTCATTCGTCGTCTAGTCGTCGGAAGAAGAGGATGGATCCGCGCTGGAGGTCTTCAAGATGGAGCCGGTCGTCATCGGATGGAAGAAGATAGAAGATGCCGCTTGGAGAAGATGTTTGCCGGTCCGGATGTCCTCTTCTTGCCGGATAGGAGGAAGACTTTGGACCCTCTTCTGGACTTCTTCAGTGGATGTCTAGCCCCCGCTTGGGTTGGATGAAGATCTTGGAGCCAGGACGGATCGGTGAACCTGGCATGGTGAAGACAAGGTAGGAAGATCATCAGGGGGGTAGTGTTAGGTTTATTTAAGGGGGGTTTGGGTTAGATTAGGGGTATGTGGGTGGTGGGTTGTAATGTTGGGGGGGGGTATTGTATGTTTTTTTTTACAGGCAAAAGAGCTGAAATTCTTGGGGCATGCCCCGCAAAGGGCCCTGTTCAGGGCTGGTAAGGTAAAAGAGCTTGTAATATTTGTATTTTAGAATAGGGTAGGGAATTTTTTATTTTGGGGGGCTTTGTTATTTTATTAGGGGGCTTAGAGTAGGTGTAATTAGTTTAAAATTGTTGTAATATTTTTCTTATGTTTGTAAATATTTTATTATTTTCTGTAACTTAGTTCTTTTTTATTTTTTGTACTTTAGATAGTTTATTTAATTTTATTTATTTGTAGCAATTGTGTTTAATTAATTTATTGATAGTGTAGTGTTAGGTTAATTGTAGGTAATTGTAGGTAGTTTATTTAATTATTTTATTGATAGGGTAGTGTTAGGTTTAATTATATCTTAGGTTAGGATTTATTTTACAGGTAAATTTGTTATTATTTTAACTAGGTAACTATTAAATAGTTCTTAACTATTTAATAGCTATTGTACCTGGTTAAAATAAATACAAAGTTACCTGTAAAATAAATATTAATCCTAAAATAGCTATAATATAATTATAATTTATATTGTAGCTATATTAGGATTTATTTTACAGGTAAGTATTTAGCTTTAAATAGGAATCATTTATTTAATAAGAGTTAATTTATTTCGTTAGATAAAAATTATATTTAACTTAGGGGGGTGTTAGTGTTAGGGTTAGACTTAGCTTTAGGGGTTAATACATTTATTAGAATAGCGGTGAGCTCCGGTCGGCAGATTAGGGGTTAATAATTGAAGGTAGGTGTCGGCGATGTTAGGGAGGGCAGATTAGGGGTTAATACTATTTATGATAGGGTTAGTGAGGCGGATTAGGGGTTAATAACTTTATTATAGTAGCGCTCAGGTCCGCTCGGCAGATTAGGGGTTAATAAGTGTAGGTAGGTGTCGGCGACGTTGTGGGGGGCAGATTAGGGGTTAATAAATATAACATAGGGGTCGGCGATGTTAGGGGTAGCAGATTAGGGGTACATAGGGATAACGTAGGTGGCGGCGATTTGCGGTCGGAAGATTAGGGGTTAATTATTTTAAGTAGCTTGCGGCGACGTTGTGGGGGGCAAGTTAGGGGTTAATAGATATAATACAGGGGTCGGCGGTGTTAGGGGCAGCAGATTAGGGGTACATAAGTATAACGTAGGTGGCGGTCGGCAGATTAGGGGTTAAAAATTTTAATCGAGTGGCGGCGATGTGGGGGGACCTCGGTTTAGGGGTACATAGGTAGTTTATGGGTGTTAGTGTACTTTAGGGTACAGTAGTTAAGAGCTTTATAAACCGGCGTTAGCCAGAAAGCTCTTAACTCCTGCTATTTTCAGGCGGCTGGAATCTTGTCGTTAGAGCTCTAACGCTCACTGCAGAAACGACTCTAAATACCGGCGTTAGGAAGATCCCATTGAAAAGATAGGCTACGCAAATGGCGTAGGGGGATCTGCGGTATGGAAAAGTCGCGGCTGTAAAGTGAGCGTTAGACCCTTTAATCACTGACTCCAAATACCAGCGGGCGGCCAAAACCAGCGTTAGGAGCCTCTAACGCTGGTTTTGACGGCTACCGCCGAACTCTAAATCTAGGCCTAGGTGTGTTCAGCGATCTGCCAGTAGTGTAATGATGTTCTTTCAGCATAGGATAATAAGAGAACAAATATATATATACAAATATATTGATAATGGAAGTAAAGTGGAAAGTTGTTTAAAACTGTATGTTCTACACAAATCATGAAAGAAAATGTTGAGGTTTGCTTTCTCTTTAAATCTAACCTCAATTTATTGTAGTAAAAAAATAATATATTTTAGAGTGACAGCCCCTTCATCAGGCTTCCTATATAGGGCTAGATTACAAGTGGTGCATTAAACACAACCTAAATACAACAACATTAACAGTTACACTCATATATACACCATCTAATAAAAAGTATTCATATAAATATAAAAAATATATGTTATAGGAGTTAAAAGGTAGATGGCTGTATAAATACATACATTTACATGTGTAGTTGTGTGTTTATATGTGTATATTTATATGTGTATATTTATATGTATGTATATATAAATATATATATATATATATATATATATATATATATATATATTTCAAATAAAGTAGGCACTCTCCATTTTTCTTCACAAATTTTTACTGTGTTTTAAGTGACGTTTCGGGGTTTCACCCCCGTCTTCAGACTTACAGACAATGTGATCAAAAACACCTTATTAATACCCAAACTCTCCACCATTTGCATAATTAATCAATCAATTCAAAATACTTAATACTTAACAATCTAACATACTATACCACCTCGTGCATGTCCGGCTTACAGCGGTGTATACCAGGCGCCATGTATACGTCATCTGAGAAGTGACGCCGCACGTAGTTAGGTATCACCTTTGGAAGCCGCCAACCACCTACCGCCGCCAACCTTAGCGTAACATCGTCATTCCAGACGCCGCTTGTTGCTAGGATACGTATATACAGTGATCGTGTGCTAACTCAGTGAATCTATTGAAAATGAAAAGAGAAAAACAATACAATACATTAAAAACAATAAAAACAACTTACAGCATGTAGTGTACCACTATATCTCCACTCTAATTCTATCATCTATATGACTATTGCTATCATGCATCGCTATTACTTAGTATAATGTTTCTGGACATCTCCTTATTGTTCTATATTCTTATCTAAAGGGAAAAAGGGTGTGTGTACAAGCGCTAAGGTAATCCCCAAGCTGTATCCAAACAGAGATCCTAACCAACCTCCAAAAAATATGCACAAGTAGTAAGAAGTGAATACAGCGCCAACAAGAGGCCAAGGGATAAATATACTCAAAGAGAGATAAAAGAAGATTATTTAATGAACCATGTTAAAAAGCATCAGTAATAAAATACTATATATAAAAAATGTAAAAAGCACATATAAATAAAATTACAAATACAGGAATATCTTACAGAAGCGGCTCAAAGGGCCAAAGCTGATAATTACAATAAAAACAGAGGTAATAACAGGTGATCAGTGTGAGTGGTACACCAGAATAAGAGTGCATACTAATAAAACAGAATTAGCCTAAGTACAACTGTAGCAAGTGCATCATGCAAAAAACTAATAAACAATAATACAAACAATAGTGTTCAAAATTAGTGTTCCAAAAAATAGAAAAATGCACTGCAGTGCAAAAAAAGGGGGGTAGCAAAATAATTGTATAGATACAATCAAATAGTGAGTGAGTGCAAATGGATATAAAAATGGATATAAAAATGGATATAAAAATGCTAGCTACTTAATCCAGTGAGGTTAAGATATAATTAAATAAAATACACAATATGCAATAACATAAAAAATAAAATACACAATATGCAATAACATAAAAAATAAAAAAAAATAAAAATATATAAAATATAATCCAAAAAAGTATTCAAAAAGTTGATCAACAAATGTTAGTGAAGAACAAAAATAAGTCAATCAAAACTAAAAAATGAAAAAAATGGGTGATGAAAAGCAAGGTGAAAGTGAGGAAATTGATTCCTTCCAATGTTAGTTACTTTAACAGATCCAAATTCCTGAGTGTGGTTGCTGAAGTAGCTGATTGGATCCTAGCACCTGTCAGCTGCTCCTATGGTATCCTAAAAAGTGTCCCTGTAAAAAAAGAAATTCACAACATAGTGTATCCAATATGAGAATGAAGTAAAGATTAAAGTAATGCTTACTTTAATCTTTACTTCATTCTCATTCTCAATATTTGCGCTGGTTTGGTATCCTATATACGGCGTAACCTAGAAGTTACGCGCGTATATTTCTGCCGTCGCCCGTAGTTTTTTGGGCCATAGGCAGGTATACCAAACTCGCGCAGTTTGGTATCCAATATGCAGCGTAAGGACTTACGTGGCGAAAATGGATAAATCTTACTCCATTTTCACCTCGCCACAAAAAGCAGCCGTAAGAAGCCTTACGCTGACTATTGGAGCCCCGTAACTCCCTAAACTAGCTAGAAAATAAACCTAACACCTAACGCATGCGCAATGTCTATCTACCTGTCAACCGCGATCCCCCGCCGCAATCCCTAATAAAGTTATTAACCCCTAAACCACCGCTCCCGGACCCCGCCGCCATCTACATAAACTAACCCCCTACTGTGAGCCCCTAAAACCGCCGCCACCTACCTTATCTATCCCCTAATGTGAACACCTTACACCGCTGCCATCTACCTTATCTATCCACTAATCTAACCCCTTACACCGCCGCCACCTATATAAAAATTATTAACCCCTAATCTAATCCCCCTATACCGCCGCCAGCTATATTAATAGTATTAACCCCTAATGTAAGCCCCAAGATGGCGTCCGCCAAATTCCGATTGGCTGATAGGATTCAATCAGCCAATCGGAATTATGGTAGACAAATCCGATTGGCTGAAACTGATAAGTTTTTTAAACTAATTACACCTAATCTAATCCCCCTAATAAAATAAAAAAGTCCCCCAAAATAATAAAAAGCCCTACCCTATACTAAATTACAAATAGCCCTTAAAAGGGCCTTTTGCGGGGCATTGCCCCAAAGTAATCAGCTCTATTACCTGTAAAAAAAAGTACAATACCCCCCCAACATTAAAACCCAACACCCACATACCCAACCCTACTCTAAAACCCGCCCAATTCCCCCTTAATAAAAACTAACACTAACCCTTTGAAGATCACCCAACCTTGAGAAGTCTTCACCCAGCCGGGCCGAAGTCCTCATCGAAGCCGGCCAGAAGAGGTCCTCCAGACGGGCAGAAGTCTTCATCCAGACGGCATCTTCTATCTTCATCCGACGCGGAGCATCCTCTTCAAACAAAGTTCAACTGCAGAATGAAGGTTCCTTTAAATTACGTCATCAAAGATGGCGTCCCTTGAATTCCAATTGACTGATAGAATCAGCCATTCGGAATTAAGGTAGAAAAAATCCAATCAGCCAAAAGAATTGAAGTTCAATCCTATTGGCTGATCCAATCAGCCAATAGGATTTAGCTGGCATTCTATTGGCTGATTGGATCAGCCAATAGAATGCAAGCTCAATCCTATTGACTGATTGCATCAGCCAATAGGATGTTTTCTACCTAAATTACGATTGGCTGATAGAATTCTATTAGCCAATTGGAATTCAAGGGATGCCATCTTGGATGATGTCTTTTAAAGGAAACTTCATTCTTGAGTTGAACTTCGTTTGAAGAGGATGCTCCGCGCTGGATGTCTTGAAGATGGACCCGCTCCATGCCGGATGGATGAAGATAGAAGATGCCGCCTGGATGAAGACTTCTGCCCGTCTGGAGGACCTCTTCTGGCCGGCTTCGATGAAGACTTCTAGCCATCTGGAGGACTACTTCGCCCGGCTTTGTTGAGGACTTCGGCCTGGCTGGGTGAAGACTTCTCAAGGTAGGGTGATCTTCAAGGGGTTAGTGTTAGGTTTTATTAAGGGGGGATTGGGTGGATTTTAGAGTAGGGTTGGGTGTGTGGGTTTTAATGTTGGGGGGTATTGTATTTTTTATTACAGAAAATAGAGCTAATTACTTTGGGGCAATGCCCCGCCAAAGGCCCTTTTAAGGGCTATTTGTAATTTAGTATAGGGTAGGGCTTTTTATTATTTTGGGGGGCTTTTTTATTTTATTAGGGGGATTAGATTAGTTGTAATTAGTTTAAAAAACTTGTAATTATTTTATTATTTTCTGTAATTTAGTGTTTGTTTTTTTCCATACTTTAGATAATTTTTTCAATTGTATTTAATTGTAGTTAGTTTAGGTAATAAATTTAATTATAGTGTAGTGTTAGGTGTAATTGTAACTTAGGTTAGGATTTATTTTACAGGTAAATTTAATAACTATTTAATAACTATTGTACCTAGTTAAAATAAATACAAAGTTGCCTGTAAAATAAAAATAAACCCTAGGCTAGCTACAATGTAACTATTAGTTATATTGTAGCTATTTTAGGATTTATTTTATAGGTAAGTATTTAGTTTTAAATAGGAATAATTTAGTTAATGATAGTTATTTTATTTAGATTTATTTAAATTATATTTAAGTTAGGGGGGTGTTAGTGTTAGGGTTAGACTTATATTTAGGGGTTAATAAATTTAATATAGTGGCGGCGACATTGGCGGTGGCAGATTAGGGGTTAATAAATATAATGTAGGGTTTGGCGATGTTGGAGGCAGCAGATTAGGGGTTCATAAGTATAATTTAGGTTGTGGCGGTGTCTGGAGCGGCAGATTAGGGGTTAATAATTAGTGATGTCGCGAACTTAAAATTTTCCGTTTGCGAACGGCAGACGCAAACTTCCGCAAGTGTTTGCGAACGGGCGAACCGGGCGAACCGCCATTGACTTCAATAGGCAGGCGAATTTTAAAACACACTGGGACTCTTTCTGGCCACAATAGTGATGGAAAAGTTGTTTCAAGGGTACTAACACCTGGACTGTGGCATGCCGGATGGGGATCCATGCCAAAACTCCCACGGAAAATTACATAGTTGATGCAGAGTCTGGTTTTAATCCATAAAGGGCATAAATCACCTAACATTCCTAAATTGTTTGGAATAACGTGCTTTAAAACATCAGGTATGATGTTGTATCGATCGGGTAGTGTAAGGGTTATGCCCGCTTCACAGTGACAGACCAAATTGATTACTTTGGGGCAATGCCCCGCAAAAGGCCCTTTTAAGGGCTATTTGTAATTTAGTATAGGGTAGGGCTTTTATTATTTTGGGGGGCTTTTTTATTTTATTAGGGGGATTAGATTAGGTGTAATTAGTTAAAAAAACTTGTAATTATTTTATTATTTTCGGTAATTTAGTGGTTTTTTTTTTCGTACTTTAGATAATTTTTTCAATTGTATTTAATTGTAGTTAGTTTAGGTAATACATTTAATTATAGTGTAGTGTTAGGTGTAATTGTAACTTAGGTTAGGATTTATTTTACAGGTAAATTTAAATTTATTTTAACTAGGTAGCTATTAAATAGTTAATAACTATTTAATAACTATTGTACCTAGTTAAAATAAATACAAAGTTGCCTGTAAAATAAAAATAAACCCTAGGCTAGCTACAATGTAACTATTAGTTATATTGTAGCTAGCTTAGGATTTATTTTATAGGTAAGTATTTAGTTTAAAATAGGAATAATTTAGTTAATGATAGTTATTTTATTTAGATTTATTTAAATTATATTTAAGTTAGGGGGGGTGTTAGTGTTAGGGTTAGACTTATATTTAGGGGTTAATAAATTTAATATAGTGGCGGCGACATTGGCGGTGGCAGATTAGGGGTTAATAAATATAATGTGTGATGCGGGAATCCAGACGTGGACCCGTTGCTCAGTGTGCCTAGAGGGATATGGCTGCACCTCACTGACGAGGCCCACAATAGGCTGAAACGTACGTCTGGGGTTTTGCTGTTTCTCTCGTTCAGAGAAGAATTGCCTGGTATTTCGGGGCTGGACTGTACTGTGAAGTCAGGATCAGACTGATATGCTTCAGGAAAGTTTTTCTCTGTGAAAGGCACATGTTGAGCAAAAAGAGGCTGCTTCTTGGGTGGTAACTAGCCATAGAACAAGCTATTATGCTATTGTTCGTTTCCAGGTTGAGCGCTTCTCTCTTTTTATTTATGCAAATTATGACATTTTGGGAAGTCTCCCTAAGTGTGATGCGGTAATCCAGACGTGGACCCGTTGCTCAGTGTGCCTAGAGGGATATGGCTGCACCTCACTGACGAGGCCCACAATAGGCCGAAACGTACGTCTGGGGTTTTGCTGTTTCTCTCGTTCAGAGAAGAATTGCCTGGTATTTCGGGGCTGGACTGTACTGTGAAGTCAGGATCAGACTGATATGCTACAGGAAAGTTTTTCTCTGTGAAAGGCACATGTTGAGCAAAAAGAGGCTGCTTCTTGGGTGGTAACTAGCCATGGAACAAGCTATTATGCTATTGTTCGTTTCCAGGTTGAGCGCTTCTCTCTTTTTATTTATGCAAATTATGACATTTTGGGAAGTCTCCCTAAGTGTGATGCGGGAATCCAGACGTGGACCCGTTGCTCAGTGTGCCTAGAGGGATATGGCTGCACCTCACTGACGAGGCCCACAATAGGCCGAAACGTACGTCTGGGGTTTTGCTGTTTCTCTCGTTCAGAGAAGAATTGCCTGGTATTTCGGGGCTGGACTGTACTGTGAAGTCAGGATCAGACTGATATGCTTCAGGAAAGTTTTTCTCTGTGAAAGGCACATGTTGAGCAAAAAGAGGCTGCTTCTTGGGTGGTAACTAGCCATAGAACAAGCTATTATGCTATTGTTCGTTTCCAGGTTGAGCACTTCTCTCTTTTTATTTGTGCAAATTATGACATTTTGGGAAGTCTCCCTAAGTGTGATGCGGGAATCCAGACGTGGACCCATTGCTCAGTGTGCCTAGAGGGATATGGCTGCACCTCACTGACGAGGCCCACAATAGGCCGAAACGTACGTCTGGGGTTTTGCTGTTTCTCTCGTTCAGAGAAGAATTGCCTGGTATTTCGGGGCTGGACTGTACTGTGAAGTCAGGATCAGACTGATATGCTTCAGGAAAGTTTTTCTCTGTGAAAGGCACATGTTGAGCAAAAAGAGGCTGCTTCTTGGGTGGTAACTAGCCATAGAACAAGCTATTATGCTATTGGTCGTTTCCAGGTTGAGCGCTTCTCTCTTTTTATTTATGCAAATTATGACATTTTGGGAAGTCTCCCTAAGTGTGATGCGGGAATCCAGACGTGGACCCGTTGCTCAGTGTGCCTAGAGGGATATGGCTGCACCTCACTGACGAGGCCCACAATAGGCCGAAACGTACGTCTGGGGTTTTGCTGTTTCTCTCGTTCAGAGAAGAATTGCCTGGTATTTTGGGGCTGGACTGTACTGTGAAGTCAGGATTAGACTGATATGCTACAGGAAAGTTTTTCTCTGTGAAAGGCACATGTTGAGCAAAAAGAGGCTGCTTCTTGGATGGTAACTAGCCATAGAACAAGCTATTATGCTATTGTTCGTTTCCAGGTTGAGCGCTTCTCTCTTTTTATTTATGCAAATTATGACATTTTGGGAAGTCTCCCTAAGTGTGATGAGGGAATCCAGACATGGACCCGTTGCTCAGTGTGCCTAGAGGGATATGGCTGCACCTCACTGACGAGGCCCACAATAGGCCGAAATGTACGTCTGGGGTTTTGCTGTTTCTCTCGTTCAGAGAAGAATTGCCTGGTATTTCGGGGCTGGACTGTACTGTGAAGTCAGGATCAGACTGATATGCTTCAGGAAAGTTTTTCTCTGTGAAAGGCACATGTTGAGCAAAAAGAGGCTGCTTCTTGGGTGGTAACTATCCATAGAACAAGCTATTATGCTATTGTTCGTTTCCAGGTTGAGCGCTTCTCTCTTTTTATTTATGCAAATTATGACATTTTGGGAAGTCTCCCTAAGTGTGATGCGGGAATCCAGACGTGGACCCGTTGCTCAGTGTGCCTAGAGGGATATGGCTGCACCTCACTGACGAGGCCCACAATAGGCCAAAACGTACGTCTGGGGTTTTGCTGTTTCTCTCGTTCAGAGAAGAATTGCCTGGTATTTCGTGGCTGGACTGTACTGTGAAGTCAGGATCAGACTGATATGCTTCAGGAAAGTTTTTCTCTGTGAAAGGCACATGTTGAGCAAAAAGAGGCTGCTTCTTGGGTGGTAACTAGCCATAGAACAAGCTATTATGCTATTGTTCGTTTCCAGGTTGAGCGCTTCTCTCTTTTTATTTATGCAAATATAATGTAGGGTTTGGCGATGTTAGAGGCAGTTAGGGGTTCATAAGTATAATGTAGGTTGTGGCGGTGTCTGGAACGGCAGATTAGGGGTTAATAATTAGTGATGTCGCAAACTTAAAATTTTCTGTTTGCGAACGGCAGACGCGAACTTCTGCAAGTGTTTGCGAACGGGCGAACCGCCATTGACTTCAATTGGCAGGCAAATTTTAAAACACACAGGGACTCTTTCTGGCCGCAATAGTGATGGAAAAGTTGTTTGAAGGGTACTAACACCTGGACTGTGGCATGCCGGAGGGGGATCCATGGCAAAACTCCCACGGAAAATTACATAGTTGATGCAGAGTCTGGTTTTAATCCATAAAGGGCATAAATCACCTAACATTCCTAAATTGTTTGGAATAACGTGCTTTAAAACATCAGGTATTATGTTGTATTGATCGGGTAGTGTAAGGGTTACGCCCGCTTCACAGTGACAGACCAAACTCCTCGTTTAACGCACCGCAAACGACCGCAAACAGTCCATTTGCACAACCGCAAACTCCCCATTGCCACGAGATAGATAGATTTGATAGATAGATACATAGATTAGATAGATAGATCAATAGATGCAATAGATACATTTGATAGATACGATAGATAGATAGATAGATTTGATAAATCAATAGATAGATTTGATAGATAGATCATTTCCCAGACAGAGAATTACAAGACGTGCAGTCTGGGACACATGGTAAGGTTCCCAGAGGCAGTTGCGGTGCCCGAGGCTCTGATTAGAACAGAGCACTCTGGAACGTATCTGCCCTTGTCCGAAATCGTAACATTCATTTGCTTTCTGCCTGTCGGCCAAATGTCCTTCTGCCAAATGTCCGTCTGCCAAATGTCCTTCTGCATTTTTTCAGAGCACCGCGTGCAATCTACTGTGCCACCAAATATGAGTGGTGTGTTAAGTAGTACTATTATTATCAGTTTAATCCCTGTTACGTCCCCTATCAGGGGACGTGTATATGGCATGGATTTTAGGAACCGGGAGATGGAAAAAGATGCTTGGTCGGTCCTCCTACTTTAAATTTGGGGCACTGCGCGTGCAATCTACTGTGCCACCAGATATGAGTGGTGTGTTAAGTAGTACTATTCTTATAAGTTTAATCCATGTTACGTCCCCTATCAGGGGACGTGTATATGGCATGGATTTTAGGAACCGGGAGATGGAAAAAGATGCTTGGTCGGTCCAGCCACGAGATAGATAGATTTGATAGATAGATAGATAGATAGATAGATAGATACATAGATTAGATAGATAGATCAATAGATGCAATAGATACATTTGATAGATACGATAGATAGATAGATAGATAGATAGATATAGATAGATAGATACGATAGATAGATAGATAGATAGATTTGATAGATAGATAATTTCCCAGACAGAGAATTACAAGATGTGCGGTCTGTGACCCATGGTAAGGTTCCCAGAGGCAGTTGCGGCGCCCAAGGCTCTGATTAGAACAGAGCACTCTGGAACGTATCTGCCCTCAGCCAAAATCGGAACATTCTTTAGCTTTCTATCTGTCAGCCAAATGTCCGTCTGCCAAATGTCCGTCTGCCAAATGTCCATCTGCCAAATGTCCTTCTGCATTTTGTCAGAGCACCGCGTGCAATCTACTGTGCCAACAGATATGAGTGGTCTGTCAAGTAGTACTATTGTTATCAGTTTAATACCTGTTATGTCCCCTATCAGGGTACGTGTATATGGCATGGATTTTAGGAACCGGGAGATGGAAAAAGATGCTTGGTCTGTCCGGCCACGAGATAGATAGATTTGATAGATAGATAGATAGATAGATAGATACATAGATTAGATAGATAGATCAATAGATGCAATAGATACATTTGATATATACGATAGATAGATAGATAGATAGATAGATAGATTGGATAGATAAATAGATAGATTTGATAGATAGATAATTTCCCAGACAGAGAATTACAAGACGTGCGGTCTGGGAACCATGGTACGGTTACTTCCTTTTGCACAATCGAGTACAGGTTGGGGATTACCTTTTGTGCAAAGAAATTTTGGCCGGGTACCTTCCACTGCGGTGTCCCCTATCAGGGGACGTGTAAATGGCATGGATTTTAGGAACCGGGAGATGGAAAAAGATGCTTGGTCGGTCCTCCTACTTCAAATTTGGGGCACTGCGCGTGCAATCTACTGTGCCACCAGATATGAGTGGTGTGTTAAGTAGTACTATTCTTATCATTTTAATCCCTGTTACATCCCCTATCAGGGGACGTGTATATGGCATGGATTTTAGGAACCAGGAGATGGAAAAAGATGCTTGGTCGGTCCTCCTACTTCAAATTTGGGGCACTGCGCGTGCAATCTAATGTGCCACCAGATAGGAGTGGTGTGTTAAGTAGTACTATTCCTATCACTTTAATCCCTGTTACATGCCTTTTTTTTGTTTTGTTTTTGAAGCCACAGTGCAGCACCAGAGGCCAGACAAATTTGGCATATACACATGCCTGAAAAATTAGGTATTGTTGCAGCCACTGCTGTAGCAGCGGTCAGAAAAATTGATGTTTGTTTCCCTGGCAGAAAGTGCCCTAAAACATTGCGGCTTGAACCCTAGTTGGTGGCGGATAAGTCACGCAAGTCATCCGGCATTCGAAGATAACATACAGCAGCTTGTGGACCATTTATAGCCCAAGGCAGATCATCTCATTAGGCCTTTTTTACTCAAATGTATCGCCCAATGTCAGTCCCTTCGGGATCCATCCCTCATTCATCTTAATAAAGGTGAGGTGAGGTAGACTTTTTTGACCTAGGTGACTTCTCTTCTCAGTGACAATTCCTCCTGCTGCACTGAAGGTCCTTTCTGACAGGACACTTGAAGCGGGGCAGGCCAGAATTCTATCGCAAATTGGGATAGCTCAGGCCACAGGTCAAGCCTGCACACCCAGTAGTCAAGGGGTTCATCGCTCCTCAGAGTGTCGAGATCTGCAGTTAAGGCAAGATAGTCTGCTACCTGTCGGTTGAGTCGTTCTCTGAGGGTGGACCCCGAAGGGCTGTGGCGATGCATAGGAGTTAAAAAGCTCCACATGTCCTCCATCAACAACACGTCTGTAAAGCATCCTGTCCTTGCCGGCGTGGTCGTGGGAGTCGGAGGATTACTTTCACCTCTTCCCCTGTTAGATTCCTGTTGTGCTGTGACATCACCCTTATACGCTGTGTTAAGCATACTTTTTAATTTATTTTGGAACTGCTGCATCCTTTCCGACTTGCAGGAATTTGGTAACATTTCAGGCACTTTATGCTTATACCGGGGGTCTAGTAGCATGGACACCCAGTACAGGTCCTTCTCCTTCAGCTTTTTTATATGAGGGTCACTCAACAGGCACGACAGCATGAAAGACCCCATTTGCACAAGATTGGATGCCGAGCTACTCATGTCCCTTTCCTCGTCCTCAGTGATCTCACTGAAGGTATCTTCTTCCCCCCAGCCACGTACAACACCACGGGTACCAGATAGGTGACAACGAGCACCCTGGGATGCCTGTTGTGGTTGGTCTTCCTCCTCCTCCTCCTCAAAGCCACATTCCTCCTCTGACTCCTCTTCCTCACAATCCTCTTCCAGCGTTGCCGCTGGTCCAGCATGCGATGCTGAGAAGGCTGTTTCTGGTGGTGATGGCGACCACAACTCTTCCTCTTCACGCTCATCTATGGCCTGATCCAGCACTCTTCGCAGGTCACGCTCCAGGAACAAAACAAATGGTATGATGTCGCTGATGGTGCCTTCAGTGTGACTGACTAGGTTTGTCACCTCCTCAAAAGGACGCATGAGCCTACAGGCATTGCGCATGAGCGTCCAGTAACATGGCAAAAAATCCCCAGCTCCACAGAGGCTGTCCTAGCACCCCAGTTATACAAATAGTTGTTATCGGCTTTTTCTTGTTGGAGCAGGCGGTCGAACATTAGGAGTGTTGAATTCCAATGTGTCGGGCTGTCGCAAATCAAGCGCCTCACTGGCATGTTGTTTAGCCGCTGGATATCTGCAAAATTTGCCAGGGCCATGTAGGAACGCCTGAAATGGCCACACACCTTCCTGGCCTGCTTCAGGACATCCTGTAAGCCTGGGGACTTATGCACAAAGCGTTGTATGATCAGATTACACACATGTGCCATGCACGGTACAGGTGTCAACTTGCCCAATTTCAATGCAGCCAAAAAATTACTTCCGTTGTCAGAAACCACTGTGCCGATCTCCAGTTGGTGCGGAGTCAGCCACTGATCCACCTGTGCGTTCAGGGCGGACAGGAGTGCTGTTCCGGCGTGACTCTCTGCTTTCAGGCAAGTCAACCCCAAGACGGCGTGACACTGCCATATCCGAAATGTGGAATAGTACCTGGGGAGCTGGGGGAGTGCCGTTGATGTGGAGCAAGACGCAGCAGCAGAAGAGGACTCAGCCGAGGAGGTTATGTAAGAGGATGGAGTAGGAGGAGTAGAAGAGGTGGCAGCAGGCCTGCCTGCAAGTCGTGGCGGTGTCACCAACTCCTCTGCAGAGCCACGCATTCCATGCTTGGCAGCCATCAGCAGGTTTACCCAATGTGCAGTGTAGGTGATATACCTGCCCTGACCATGCTTTGCAGACCAGCTATCAGTGGTCAGATGGACCCTTGCCCCAACACTGTGTGCCAGACATGCCATTACTTCCTTTCACACAATCGAGTACAGGTTAGGGGTTGCCTTTTGTGCAAAAAAATTTCGGCCGGGTACCTTCCACTGCGATGTCCCAATAGCTACAAATTTTTTGAATGCCTCAGACTCCACCAGCTTGTATGGTAAAAGCTGGCGGGCTAAGAGTTCAGACAAGCCAGCTGTCAGACACCAGGCAAGGGGGTGGCTTTGGGACATTGGCTTCTTACGCTCAAACATGTCCTTGACAGACACCTGACTGTGGGCAGATGAGCAGGAACTGCTACGGAAGAGAGACGGAGTGGCGGATGGTTGAGAGGGGGCAAGGAGGACAGCAGTGGTTGACGTGGCTGAAGATGCTGGACCAGGAGGAGGATGGTGGCTTTGAGTTTGTGTGCTGCTTCTACTCATGTGTTCATCCGATCTGCGTTTGTGATGTGAGATCATGTGCCTTCGCAAAGCAGTTGTACCTAGGTGGGTGTTGGACTTAACACAACTCAGTTTCTTTTGGCACAGGTTGCAAATGGCATTGCTGTTGTCAGAGGCAGACACACAAAAAAAATGCCACACTGCTGAGCTCTGCGATGACGGTATTCTGGCGGTGGCAACAGCATGCATTGATTGGCGTGCTGTCTGGCTGACGCCGGGTGCCGATGCATGCTGTCTGACTGTGCCACTAGCTCCTTGCGATGACCTCCCCCTGCTTCCAACTCGTCTCCTCCTCCTCCTCTCTGTCTCCCCATCTGAACTTTACCCCTCTTCTTCTTCTCTTCTAGCAGGCACCCACGTGACATCCATGGAGGCATCATCATCAACCGCTTCACTTGTATATGACAAATCAACAAAGGAAGCAGCAGCGGGTACAACATCATCATCATCACACCGTACGTCCATGTCTGTAATGCTGCCTGACTGAGACATATCACTGTTATCTACATCCTCTGTCAATGATGGTTGCGCATCACTCATTTCTTCAAACTGATGTGTCTATAGCTCCTCTGACAGATCAAGTGAAGCAACTGTGGTGCTAGTGTTGGTGGTGGCGGCAGGCGGGCGAGTGGTCACTTGAGAGGTGCCCGAAGCTAAGCTGGAGGTGTATGGTGCGTCAAGGTTCCGAGCGGAAGCTGTAGAAGATTGGGTGTCCTGTGTTAGCCAGTGAACTAGGTCCTCCTCAGAACTTTTCATGTTCACGTGGCCTCTGAACACTGGGCATTATTGTAGGGTCAAAGGGAATCACAGCACCATGACCACGACGGCACCTGTGGGGTGGCCTGCCTCTGCCTGTCATTTTTTTTAAATGTACACTTACTGTGAGCCTGACACAAAAAAGCAGACTGATGTTTCACAGTCAATTTTTTTTTTTTTTTTAAATGTACACTTAGACTACTATTAAACAAGATATGAATGGTGGCACTGGGCAAGTGGGCACAATATACGCTGTGAGCCTGGCACACACGCTGGCAAGCAGGCCACTGCAATTAGATTACACAAGCAGACTGATGTTTCACAGTCAAAAAAGTTTTTTTTTTTTTAATTTACACTACTGTTACAACAGATATGAGTGGTGGCACTTAGCAAGTGGGCCTGGCACACATGCTGGCAGGCAGGTAGGCAACTGCTATTAGATTACACTAGCAGACTGATGTTTCACAGTCAAAAAAGTTTTTTTTTTTAAATTTACACTACTGTTACAACAGATATGAGTGGTGGCACTAGTTGGCAAGTGGGCCTGGCACACACGCTGGCAGGCAGGCAACTGCAATTAGATTACACTTGCAGACTGATGTTTCACAGTCAAAAAAGTTAGTTTTTTTTAAATTTACACTACTGTTACAACAGATATGAGTAGTGGCACTAGTTGGCAAGTGGGTCTGGCACACACACTGGCAGTCAGGCAGGCAACTGCAATTAGATTACACTAGCAGACTGATGTTTCACAGTCAAAAATTTTTTTTTTTTAAATTTACACTACTGTTACAACAGATATGAGTGGTGGCACTAGTTGGCAAGTGGGCCTGGCACACACGCTGGCAGGCAGGCAACTGCAATTAGATTACACTAGCAGACTGATGTTTCACAGTCAAAAAAGTTTATTTTTTAAATTTACACTACTGTTACAACAGATATGAGTGGTGGCACAAGTTGGCAAGTGGGCCTGGCACACACGCTGGCAGGCAGGCAACTGCAATTAGATTACACTAGCAGACTGATGTTTCACAGTCAAAAAAGTTTTTTTTTAAATTTACACTACTGTTACAACAGATATGAGTGGTGGCGCTAGTTGGCAAGTGGGCCTGACACACACGCTGGCTGGCAGGCAGGCAACTGCTATTAGATTACACTAGCAGACTGATGTTTCACAGTCAAAAAAGTTTTTTTTTTATTTACACTACTGTTACAACAGATATGAGTGGTGGTACTGCAGGCAGGCAACTGCAATTAGATTACAATAGCAGACTAATGTTTCACAGTCAAAATTACACAGGCAAAAAAAAAAAGACTGATGTTTTAACCCTAAAAAGGGCTTTTTGGGGTGCTGTCCTTACAGCAGAGATCAGATGAGTCCTTCAGGACTGTAGTGGACACTGAATACACTAACCTAGCTATCAATTTCCCTATAAAATCACCAGCAGCAGCACTATCACTCCTCTCACTAAGAATGCAGGATCATAATGAATCTAAAATGGCTGCTTCCCAGGAGCTGGGAGGGTCTGGGAGGGAGTGTCTGCTGTTGATTGGCTGAAATATGTCTGCAGACTGTGAGATACAGGGTCAAAGTTTACTCAATGATGATGAATAGGGGGCGGATCGAACATTGCATATGTTCGCCCGCCGCTGCGAACGCGAACAATTCGCGACATCACTATTAATAATATAATGCAGGTGTCGGCGATGTCGGGGGCGGCAGATTAGGGGTTAATAAGTGTAAGATTAGGGGTGTTAGACTAGGGGTTCATGTTAGGGTGTTAGGTGTAGACATATCTTTTATTTCCCCATAGGAATCAATGGGCTGCGTTAGGAGCTTTACATTGCTTTTTTTGCAGGTGTTAACGTTTTTTTTCAGCCGGCTCTCTTCCATTGATTCCTATGGGGAAATCGTGTACGAGCACATTTTGCCAGCTTACCGCTACCGTAAGCAGCGCTGGTATTGAGGTGAGATGTGGAGCTAAATTTTGCTCTACACTCACTTTTTTGCGGCTAACGCCGTGTTTGTAAAGGAAAAACCGTGTTTGTAAGGAAAAACTGCTTGTTCGCAACGCACAGCATTACCGACAAAACTCGTAATCTAGGCGATAGATAATAAAAGTAAATAAAAAATTTGCTTAAAATTGCCTGCTCTATCCGAATCATGAAAGTTTAATTTTGACTAGACTATCCCTTTAAAATAGATATTGAAATGATTTTGCATCATCTGTAAGCCATTTGCAAAACCCAAAGTTATTTAAAGGGATATGAAACCCGAAAACTCTGGTGTAAATTTTAAAAAACGTTTCTAATTTACTATTTAAAATGTGCTTCTTTCTCATGGTATTCTTTCTTGAAGGTATATCTAGGAAGGTATCCAAAGCACTACATGGCAGGAAATAGTACTGTGATCTAGTGCTCTTGCAAAGTGATAAATGAATGCCATCTAGTGCTCTAGATATGTGTACATTCCCGAGCTTGTGTTCCTGCTTTTCAACAAAAGTAAATTAGAAGGTTGTTTAAAATTGTCGCTCTGGGCCATTTAAGAACTTTCAACTGCAGGCCTGCAAGAGAATGCTGCTTCTTAACCTACTGTGCCAATTCTAAAGTGGTAATTTTCAATCCCCCAGACTTCTGCAACTGCAGTGATTGCCAGCCCCTGCTCACGAGGGGGAGCTTTGCACAAGAAGCGGCTTGTGGAATTACAAGTGCAGGCATGGTATTGCTGTACACCCCTGTCCGTCTGGCCATTGTTAAATGGACCCCTCTATCTGAATCATGCATAAAAAATGTTGGGTTTTATGTCCCTTGGTTTTGAATGTGGTTTTGAAAGGTTAACGACAGGATTATCTTAATTATGCATATGCACAAAATTAACTTTGCTTTGACAGATTTTTTAACATGATATTTAGATGTTTCTATTTGACCTTTTGAAAACCTATTTTGATATTTTGCACATAGCATGCAATTTAAATGTTATTTAGAAACTTTTTTGTGCAGAGAAATATGTAATTTTATCGCAAATATTATGTGCTTTATACCTGCAACTGTTGATAAATTAAGAAATAGTTTCAAGCTATAAGTAGACTGAAGGGATGTTTTTTTTTTTTTTTTTTTTAAAATAGTTTTTATTGAGGTATATCACAAGGCATACAGCTTATGCATCATAACAAAGTAAATAACAATATATCACAGTACATAAACTACATAACATGGGGCGTATTACCGCCTCAATTGGTACACGTACCTCGTTTTTACAGAGGCCGTCAGTTAGGATCTTACTAGACAATGTGGAGCTTAGTGGCTCTTTTTAGTGAATATACAACTGGGACGGCTTTTGGGTTAGCATATAGGATTGTTAGGACTATGTGATAGGGGAATATTGCAGGCGCAGCTGGGATGAGCATGTATGGGGGTTTAGTTTATTGCACCACGCATCTTGTGGGGGTCAAGGGAGGCCATAGTAACACCGTCGCCAGCTCCCTTGGGTGTCCCGTATCCGGTCTCCTCGTATAGCAGGATGTGGGGGAATGGTTGTAAAGGTATGGTGGCAGTGTCAAATGTCAGGTAGTCTAGTTGCGTACATTATGGGACATAAGAGTGTCCCATGGTTCCCAGATAAGGCAGAAATCAGTCAGTGTTTTGCGTTCTCCATATACATAATTTTCCATACTTCTGATGTAATTCATACAGTCTACTACTCCCTGCCATCTGGGGGGCTGGCTTTTCTTCCAATTTCTGGCTACAAGTAGTTTGGTGGAGATGAGGATGTATATTAGTAGGTTTCGTTTAGCTCTAGGGAGCAGGTCCACTCCCAAATGTAGTATCGCCAAGGCCGGGCTGACTGTTTCCACCAGCTCAAGGTCCTTACATAGGGCTTCCACCCTTTTCCAGAGACCTGACAGTTTTGGGCATGACCACCAAATATGTGTCGGGGAGCCCCTCTCTCCACACTCTCGCCAGCACATGGGGGAGTGATCAGGGTAGAGCTTCTGCAGTTTAGTAGGTACTAAATGCCATCTTGTAAGTAGCTTAAAATAAAGCTCATATAGGGTGACACAATGGGTGGCCTTTTTGGTGATACTAATTGCTTCCTCCCAAGCCTCTAGTGGGCAGTTGAGTTGTAGGTCTTTCTCCCAGGCCTCCATGTGGATAGTTTTGGAGGGGACAGGGTCTCCCAGTAGACACTGGTAGTGTACCGAGAGAGGCTTGTGGAGTTGAAGGTTAGCCTTCCAGCGTAATTCCCATAGGGTAGGGTCTCTCAGCGCATCTTCTAAAAAGCCCCAAGAACGCATTAACGCTCGAAGGCGAAGAAGTGTAAAATGGAGCCTCGGGGTTACAGAGGGTAGAGCCAACATGGCCGTATGGGTTTTCAACTTCTTATTATCATAGAAGTCTGCTAGAGAGTTCACTTCCGTGGTAGACCAGGAGTTGACAGGAATATCAGGCAAACCCATAAGGAGGCCTCTGATAGAATGTGTGGGTGAGGGGTGTGGGGCTATGAGTCTGTTATGTCTCAATTTCAGCCAGGTCTCCTGGCACTCCTTAACTATGTTATTAGGGATGCAAATTTTTGTCCGCCAATGTGGAGGGAACCACAGAAGGTCCTCCAGTTCCATCAGTGCCGGCAGGGATGCCCGTTCTAGCTCCTTCCATCTGGTCTCTGGAAGGTCGTTACCCCACGCTGAAACATGGGTGACCATTGCTGCCTCATGGTATTTCCTCACGTTAGGAAGGCCCGCACCTCCTCTCTCTATGGGAGCTTGCAGTATGTGGGCTGCGACTCGTGGTCTCTTGTTATGCCAAGTGTAGGCATTAAAGAGAGTCTGGAACTTCCGGATCAAAGATACTGGAATTGGGATAGGAATACATTGGAACGCGTATGTGAGTCTAGGCAGGACCATCATTTTGAGAGCCGCTATTCTGCCAAACCATGAGATCTCGCCATACCTATTGGTATTCAATTCGAGTGTGATCTCCTTTAGTAATTTCTCATAGTTTTCTCTTATAATGATCCGTTTGGAATGAGATAGAAATATGCCTAGATGTTTAATGCCCGTTCTGGACCAATTGAAAGGATAAAGGAGCCGAATGTTGCGTTCCTCTTCCAAAGGGAGATTGAGGGAATATACCTCAGTTTTACTAACATTTATTTTGTAATATGAGAGTTCGCCAAATTTCTGCAGTAGGTGGAACAATGAAGGGAGAGAATCTAGGGGTTCCGTGAGGAAGACCGTAAGGTCGTCCGCGAATAGAGCTAGTTTCTGAATGGTGTCATGGAGCTGGAGTCCCTGTATTTCAGGGCACTTCCTAATGGCTGCGCCTAGCGGTTCGATTGCCAGTACGAACAGGAGGGGGGACAGGGGACACCCCTGTCTTGTCCCGTTCGTGATCCGTATCGTGGGGGAGCAGAAACCCAAGCCTCTCACCACAGCTGTGGGGGATGAGTAAAGCGCCATGGTAGCTTTGATATAAGCATCAGGGATCCCAAATGCCATCAGGGTCTGAGTCAGATAGTCCCATCTCACTCTGTCAAACGCTTTTTCAGCGTCGAGTGACAGAGTGAGCATGGGTAGGCCTAGGTCCGCTACCTCTGAATATATGTTCAGGAGACGGCGCGTATTATCGGAGCCTTGTCTATTGAGGACAAAACCTACTTGATCTAAATGTATTAGTGTCTGTAGGTGTGTGTTTAGTCTGTTGGCAAGGATCTTGGCGTAGATCTTGGCGTCAACATTTATGAGGGAGATGGGCCTATAGCTAGAGCATAGCGATGGGTCCTTGCCATCTTTGTGGATCGTAGTGATGTTAGCCTCCAAGAATTCTGGGAGGAATTCACCGCGTTGGGCCACTCTATTGAAGAGACGAAGCAGAAATGGAGAGAGTGAGGAGCTAAGGGCTTGATAGAAGGCGACAGTGAAGCCATCTGGTCCCGGGGCTTTGTGGGGTGCCAGATCAGCTATGGCCATGCTGACCTCCCTTAATGTAAACTGCTTTGCTAGTGCGGCCTTGGCATCAGCTGTCAGTATAGGTAGGTCTAGTCCCTCCAGGAACTGACGGATGTCATCTGGAGTGGCTTTAGTCGTCAGCTCAGCTGACGCGATGTTATAGAGGGAGGAGTAATATTCTGCGAAGGCTACTCCTATTGCTTTGGGGGAGTGGACCGGTCCCTTCTGAGTTGTGATAGAGGCTATCCTGCTCTGCTGTGTGCGCTTTCTGAGTTTATTGGCTAACAGCCTGTCTGCCCTATTGCCTTTGTAATAATATAGCTGCTTAAGTCTATGTAAACTGTCCTGCACTCGCAAGGTTTCTCTTCTGGCAATTTCATCTCTAATGCAGCCTATCTGTTGGGCTAATAGGGATTCGGGGCATGATATGTTAGTAGCCTCTAAAGAATAAAGCTCTCCATAGAGCTTGGCTAAGGGCTGGTATCCTGTCTTACGACGGTGAGCTAACGTCTTGATGAAATATCCTCTTAAGAATGCCTTAAGGGCTGCCCAGACCATGTCTAGGGTAGTGGAGCCTGTGTCATTGTGTGTCAGGAAGTCAGTTAATTCCCTGAGAAGTGAGGGTAGCTCTCTCTCAGTCAATAGTTGGTCAGGGAGTTTCCAAGGGGGTCTACTAGTCAAGGTCTGTAATTCAGAGAAGTCTAAATAGACCATATCATGGTCTGACCATGTGCATGGTTGGATAGTCGGATTTGTCATCTTATCAAGGGACCAGGAGTCACATATAACAAAGTCGATCCTCGAAGAGGAATTGTGTGCTTTGGAATAGTGTGTGAAATCTATAACAGTAGGGGCTAGGCACCTCCATGCATCGTATAGACAATGTTGGAACATGAGTTTTCTGAAGGCATTGGAGGTTGACGAGGTATTTCTATCTGAGTGAGTGATGAGGGGGGATCTCTTATCTCTATGTGGGTCCCACACCATGTTGAGGTCTCCCCCAATGATTAGGTGGCCTCTCTTTAGTTGGTCTATCCTGGCTAGGACCTGCCTTACAAAGGGGATCTGCTTTGTATTTGGTGCGTATACTGAGGCTAGGGTGTATTGGACGCCATTAAGTTTACAGATTAGTATGAGGAATCTACCTTCTGAATCTTTCTCAATGTGCTCTAATGTGTAGGTTAGATCTCTACTGAGTAGAATTGCCACTCCTCGTGTCTTCCCTGTGTTATTAGAAGCGATTTCACAGATAGGGTAATGTCGCGTGCCCTTAATGGTATTAGTTTCTCCTGACCAATGTGTCTCCTGGAGGAACAGAATGTGGATCTTGTGTGTACGGATATAATTTTGCAAGAGTTTCCTCTTCGTAGGGGAATTGAGTCCCTGCGCATTGAGAGTAGCTATTCTGATCGGTGCCATTGCTAGGTCAGTTTAGGGATAGAGGAAGGGGTACAACCTGAGTGGAAGGGAATGTGGGGGCTGCTATCGAGGAGGCCGGAACGGTAGTCTGTCAAGCTGTGGTGCCTGCTATAGTCTAGAAATCGGGTGTCCTAAATATTATTCTTATGAAAGAGTAATGAAAGGTTGAGGGAAAAAAAAGTGTCAAGAATCACTTTCGCAATGAGTGTCTCTCCTGATGTCTATCAGGGGGGCACAACTATTTTTGTGGGGCGGAGAGGTGCAGAGGTCAGCCGTTACCTCCGCCAAACCCAATAACAATACTGCGTTTAGAATACAACATAAATATAACGTAACATACTTAAATAGATATACAACATGTTAAACAGTATTAGACAAGAACATATAATAAAACTATCAAACCAGAGGGGGAATGTGCTCTGTCATCTGGCCAAGTGACACCTTAATAAAAGGTAGTAGATATCTGTCAATTAGGGCTGTAGAAGTACCTGGCTTATCGTGTAGGACCTAATCAAGGAGGGGACATGATTTTCTGGTTGGGTGAACGGCCTTACAGAGATGGAAAAGTGATAGGTAGCTAAGTCTGTGTTAGTGAGCTGCTTCTGTATAAGGTCGGGGGTTGTGGTTCTAGTTAACTTATATATATACTCTGGTCTTACTTCCTCTAGTAGCCATATTGTAACTTGTGTCACCTATAATCGGGTGTAAGTATATTGTCATTTAGGGGTAAGTCGAGTGTAGGCTAGCAGGGTGTAAGGGTCAGGAGGAAAGCCAGAAGATGTAGTGCGGAGTCAGCTGGTCAGATCTCTGTCAGCGTATCCTGTTGTTAAGTAGACAGAGCAAACATTTCAAAGCAATATGAGGAACATACTTAGGGAAATAACATAACTAGGGTGAGACATTACAGTTTATCCTTCATTCAATCAACAATAAACATAGGGGTAATCATGTCTGATTATATTGGGCACTATCAATGTATATATTGTGTATATTGAATGTTCTATGGTTAGATCGTTAACAGGGAGAGCAAGTACAACTTGTATTTAAACCATAGTACCCAGTGAGGTTATCAGTTCAACTACAAAACTATGGAAATGTGAAAGTACATAGTTTAAGTTAGCATGAAATCTGGATGTCTCACCCATCTTCATCTGTGGCTTTAGGTTCCTTTTAGAAAGCGTGCGTGGGAGAAGCCCACAATAGTCTCTGGATCGATGCAAAACTGTATTAATAAAGCTGTAAACGGATTCCCTATGTATCTTCAGCTAAGGATAAGTCCCTTGAGTCTAGGGGTCTTTTGGAAGTGGGTGTCGGCCGTTGTGGCAGCGGTCTCCAGGTTGGTGCAGAGGCCCTAAGTCCGCTGTTCTCAGCAGGGCCAGGATCACGGTCTCCTACGTCTCGTGGGAGCAGTTCCCATTTCAGTAAAAGTTCTCTGGCCTGTTGTGGCGTCGTTGCGAGGTATTGTTGGCTGTCTTTGGTGATGAACAGTCGAACTGGGTAGCCCCATCTATATTTAAGGCCCTTATCTCTGAGAATCTTGGTATACGGATGGTAGTGTCTACGAATTTGGAGTGTGTGCGGAGAGAGGTCAGGGTAAATCTGTAGATCAGCATACTTTTCTGGTAATGACTTTTCTCTTGCAAGAACTCGGATGATCTTTTCTCGGAATGTGTAATAGTGAAGCTTGGCTATTACATCACGGGGCTTCCCCTCATCTGCAGATCTGGGTCTGACCGCTCTATGTGCTCTGTCAATTAGGGTTTCATTGCCCAGGTCAGCGCCCAGTGTTGCTTTGAACAGGTCTTGCAGGTAAGCATCTAGATCCTGTGGTTGGACAGTCTCTGGGATACCTTTAATTCGAATGTTATTGCGGCGTGACCTGTCTTCCAGGTCCGCTAGCTTTAATTCTAGGTCTGTTATTTGACCAGCCAAGCATTGGGAGTAACTCAGAAGATTGGTATGATCCACTGCAAGGTCTTCCTGCCTGCGCTCCAGCGCATCTGTTCGCTCTCCAATGCTGCCTATATCCTTTTTAAGGTCAGCATGGGATTTGTCGAATTTTCTTGACAGGGAATCATGGTGACTTGCTAGTAGTGTTGTGATAGAGTCCATCAGATTGTTAGGGGCACCTTCTATGGATGGTAATCTGGAAACTCTTTTTGTTAAGGTTTTGCCAGGTTGGGTGTCTGACAGGCTCCCAGTATCAGAACCATCATCCTCGGATCGTGCATGAGTCATTCTGGTCGGGTGCTGGAAATGGTCAACGACCGTTCTTTTAGGGGTGGTGTGTGGTTTTTGCTTTCTTTTATGGAGTTGAGACATTATAGGCCTGGGCTCTTAAGTGTGGCCTTAAGCTGTTTCGTTGCTGTGTGGCTGCTTTAGCGGGAATCCGTTTACTTCTAGTATGTTGGTTAGGTGATCATGGGTTGGCGGGGTCGTGGGCTGTTGCTAAGGGACTTACATGTTAATGTGTCTTAGAGCCTCTTAGTAAAAAGGAGTATGCTGCAAGTGGACAGCAGGGTCTCAGTTGTTATGGTAACATGGGATGATCTGCAGCCTTGCTTCGAAATGTCTAATCTCTCTCCCAGGGAGTTGCCCCTGCAGGGCGATGTGGGTCAGGGTATTTGGGTTATGACCCGCAGGCAAGAGGGCCGGCGGGAAAGGGGGGAGAGAGATCAAAATCCCAAGCGCACAACAGTATCAGCGGACCTCCAGCAGGGGAAAAGGAGAGCGGGTATGACCCGTGGGTATGTGAGCCAACAGGAGAGGGAGAAGAGAGTCTTGTTATCTGATAGTAGATATTATTATATCATTAACTGTAGTAAATAACACGGGGAATATGATCCACTATTGCCTTTATTAATATACTATTTGGACTTCAGCAATTATGATGAGGTATCCCTTTAAATATGAGCTTGATTGTAGATCCTCACTTGCACAGTTTATTTCTGTAGCTTTTTTTTTTTTTTTTTTTTGGTGCAATCCTGATAGCATGGAATACTGCAGTTCAAATGCAAAAGACAGTCTTTTTTGTTTTGTATAAATCAATTGTGATGTTAGATATCACTAAAAGGAGGGTATGTGTATGTTCTTGTCAGTATATTTCACAATCATCTATTGCTGTTTTAGAATCCCACATGGGGCAGATAAGCTTTGCAGCAGCCGCCTCCTCAATCTGCCTGTACTTTCTTCTCCTCAATTTATAGGAAAACTGATGAAATTATATCCTGTCAGTATCACTTAAGCACAGTCTCTAGCAATAATTGGTAAAGTGTGAAAGCCTTAAGTTGCTGTGTTATAATATGAAGCTCAAGCCACTCTTATGTATTCTGGTGGTAGTAAGAGAAATAGCTGTCCCTGTTAGCCACCTGCAGGCCTCAAAGTCTGATGAGGGAGCGCAATAAGCTTAGTACTGGGATTATTAATATTGCCAATGTACAGTGGTTATATAAAGGTCTTACCCACCATGTAGTTCTGAGGATCAGTAGTTATTGATATTCCTGGGCCAGCGCCGGTTAAATACTTTTCGGTTTTTCTCCCTGAGGTGTGGAGAAATGGCGGATGTTCGTGCCAGGATTGAAATGGCGCACCTGTGGGCTAACGGGCCTTACTTGCGGTTGTATCGTGTCACCACCGATCGCCGAGCTCAGCCAGAATCTCCGGTCAATGGTCAGCACTGAGGATTGTGGGTTGATCCGGTAAGTCGTGGTCAGGGATGTAGGTGATCGCCGAAATATTCGGCAACTGAAGTACCTCTAGCTTCTGGTGGTCACGATGCTGGTTGTAGATAGATGGTGTCCTAGCACTCCGGAGCGGAGCCCCGACCCTCCGGAGTGAGGTTGAGCCACAAAACTAGTCCTCAGTGGTGTGAAGAGCTCACTTAGATTAGCTGCTCCGGATAGCAAAATGAAATGCGCAACACGCCAGCTCCGCTCACTAGTCAGATAAAGTTGCACGAAATCCTCAGTTAGATCTCTCTGATGTCCCAGACTGTCTTAGGAGCAGGAAATCTACTATTTATCTTGTAGATATGGGTTTTTAGCTTTGATTTTAGGTAGTTTTAGGCAAAAAAGAGAGGAGCTCTCAGGTAACACGTCCTCTCACTCTGGCAGTCAACTCCGCCCCCCCCTGAAGGGATGTTTTACATTGTGTCCCTTTTAATTTAGAGTCTTTTTATTTGTGATATATCATACAACTTGCAGGTTTGATGTTGTGTATCTTTTTCTGGTTTATTTCTATAGTTCTGGGTAGATGCGCCTACATAAAAAAAAAAAATGTGTCTATCCCTTGTCAGAATAGCTGGTGCATTGTTACACACCTAAAGTAACTCAGGTTCTTGTCTAAGATTTGTGTTTGCAAAAGTTCTCTAGTGACCAGGTTTATTTCAGGGGTATTCTTCTAGAATTATTATTCAAGACAGAAAATCTGTTTCAAAGACTTCCAATGCTGTGATAGTAATCAGGAGTCTCTAGTACATGTGGAATCTTTGTATTAAAGGAATCATTGGTCGTGCTGTTTGATGGCAAAAAAAATTGATTTATTACCTTTTTGTATGATTTGCACGAGTGTTGTCTTTCCTGTAGAACCTGTGACTTGGGTTGTCTCAAGTGTTGAGAACTGGTGGCTGAAAAGATACAGGTAATTGAAAGGAAGAGTTTCCCAGTTTTTTTTGGATTGGGAGTCCTCCATAAATGTTTTGGCTCTCAGTGTAGTGTTTCTAACTTTGTAGACATGAGTACCCCTTCTGTATAAGTGTTAAGTTTATATTTATTCAGGCAAAATATTGGCAGTGGAATGTTTCAGCTATTAGAGGTGTTTATAACAAACTTGCACTACAAAAAGCTACAGCTATTTTTAGGTTGACATAAATCTAACCCAAGACAATTTTTTTTAGCACTTTTTAGACTCCCTGGCAGGTTTCTTGACTTGTAAGATATATCCTAGGAAGTGTTTTTTTTTTTCTCTCAAGGATATTTTTCTGAAAATTTAAATAAAATAAGGAATTCCAGAAATAGATTTAAGAGCAGTAAGCAACTTCAAAGGTTTCCAATAATGTCCCCTTATTTATTTGTAAATTTTACAAAATTGTAATTTGTTGAAGGCTCAGACTAGTTTATAGGCCACATTTAATAAGGTGTGGATGGACAATGTTCCCAAGCAGGGAACATGTCTGACTATGTGCACTGTCAGCTGATGCTTCTTAACTTCCTGTTGTAGGCCCCCATGAACATTTCTGTACTATAAGGGGTCCAAAGCTGCAATTGAGCTTCAAAAAACGTGCCCTATACCTTTTCTATAACTGATTTGTTTCAATTAGTGTTTCAGTATCGAATGACTTAAAGATAACTATTTTTCAGATTTTGAGGTTGATTTATTAAGCTGCGAATGCAGCTGTTTCCACGTGAGCCTTCAGGCTCACCAGAAACAAAAATTAAGAAGCAGTGGTCTAAGACTGCTGCTCCTTAACTCATCCGCCACCTCTAAGGTGGCGGACAGTAATTAACCCGATCAGATACGATCGGGATGATTGACACTCCCTGCTAGAGGATGATTGTCTGTGAATGTGCAGGGGTTGGCATTACACAAGAATTTCACTAGAAATGTTTGTGCAATGTAAAATGCCAACAGCGTATGCTGTTGACATTTAGCAATGTCGGGCAGACATGATCTGCTAAAGCATCATTCTTTAGTCTGAAGTATACACTTCAGCCTTTTTCTCATCAACATTAGAAATCTTGGCTGTATTTAAGTAAAAAAAATGCTAATTTAAAGAACTTGGATTTAATTTGAATGTACTGTTCCTTTGCCTTGCCTTTTAGTGTTTGTATGTGAGATATATACATAATAATGTGTCATCTGTTACACCATTAACTTACAATATAATGATCTTAATTTCATAAGAGATATGGATTATGTAATCATGCTTTAATTGACCACAATAGTTGTCAAAGTCCAGGTCCAATGGATAGGCAAAATATCTAAACCATAGGAGAACCATGTCCATCACTGAGCACACTTTTGTTGTATTCTTATCTTAGAAACTGTATCTGGGTAATTTCATAAGGCTGTACTTGAGTTCATGGTCTTTCACAAAAAAAATAAAAAAGGCTTTGTCCCTGTGAAAAGGTCCTATGAGAGAGGCTTCATTGGAAAGGGATTATGAGGAGAAGCCAGGACATCCTGGCCTGCATGGGGTGTGCTTGGGGGAAGCAAAGTTTGGAACTAAGTTACAGATTAATTCTTCCAAGGTGCACTAAACTAAAAATAATTTAGATTGACTTCCGGTAAGCGGGACGACCGGGTAGCAGCAGCGGTGAAGAGCTCTGCACATCTCCAGCTCTAATTGTTGTCTCCGCTGCTGATACTCCATTCCCCGTGTCTCCTCTTCTTGCCAGGCCGAGTGTTGGTGCCTTGGCTGACAGCTTGCACGCAGGACCTGTCATCCGGTCCTGGTCCCCGGGGGCATATTTACAAAAAAGAAAAGGACGCGAACTCCAGGGCTCAGAACTTTGCTCCCAGGTTTTGCAGGCCTCAGGGCCAGAGGATAACTGTGAGTAATCATATAATACACTGCAGGCTCCCCTGCTTCTGACACAAACTACTGAGGGCAGGCAAACACTTGTGATCCAAAGGGATGGGACTGAATTTTAAGCCACTAATACTAACCTCCCTGATAACTCTGCCAGCAGTTTTTCTATCTTGGGAGTAAAGTACACGCATCACCTGCTTAGAGACTCACCTCATATATACAAATGTGCTGAGGGTGACTGGGCAGCCTTGTATGCCTTTTTTCCCTTTCTTTTTTTTTTTTTTTACTGCCATAAAGGGAAAGGGTGAGAGAGAGGAATCTGGAAAAATAACAAAGTGTGCATTTGTTCTTTTATTATCTGTTGGTGCACATGGCTGACTTGAATCTACTGTAACATTACACCTAAGCAAGCATCATACGCCATCTGGTGGTTTCACTTAACATCTCACCTATACAGCAGTGGACAAATATTACAATCTTGCTAAACATCATTGTATTAGACATAAGGTGCCTGGCTCAAACCTGCTTAACCATTTTGTTGATTATAACCCATATACCAGATATGCTGTAGCCCTGTCCTATGTCTTCTGAAAGTTGTTAAATTGGGCAAGTGCAGTGAATAACTTGGACTTTAATCGTATTCCATTCTGTGTGGGCCCTATACCTCACCTTTCCTAGACTGAGCTTGTTGAGATTTCCTGTTACATACACAGTCTGTCAGCGTTATATTCTATGAAAGTTGACGACTATTTCCACAGAGTTTCCCAGTCTGGGACCGACAATATGAGTTGCAGGTCAAAGACACAAGAAAAGCGGCTGAAACAGGTTGCTGAAACCATCATTCCCATTTCCCAGCAGGAAGGTGAGGGGAGTTCATCAAGTGATCACGCTACCTTATTGCAGGAGTTGAAGGCTTTTTTCTTACCTAAGATGGACAACCTGCAGGCAGGAGTGGACACGCTCACTACTGAAGTGTGTGCCTTTTCTACTCGCTTGACTACTGCGGAGCAGAGAATCTCTGAAGTAGAGGACAGGCAACAGGAATCTGAAGTGTCTTTGAAGAATCTTTTGAAACAAAACCAATACCTGCAGGATAAGGTTGAAGACTTAGAAAATCGCAGTAGGCAAAATAATCTGCGCATTGTAGGGGTACCAGAAGTGGTTAAAGATAAAGACCTGCTGGATTTCACTGCCTCTATCCTTCCCTCACTTCTTGGCATGCCTCAGGATTGCCTGCCCCTCGACATAGAGAGAGCCCACCGCATTGGTCCCGACAGGCATCTGGGAAACTCTAGGGAGAGGCCACGCCAGGTGATTTTCAGGTGCTTAAATTACCAAGACAAGGTTTATAGAAATGCAAAGGAGGTCAAATATGAGGAGCACCGTCTCTTACTTTTTCAAGACTTCTCAGTGGAAGTCACCAGAAGACGCAAAGACTTTGCACCACTCTGCTCCCTCTTTCATGAAAAGGGTAATCAGTTTGCCCTCCTATACCCAGCTAAGCTCAAGCTGCAAATGTCCTCTGGGCCTAAGATCTTCCATTCCCCTGCAGCGGTGCAAGCTTACCTATCATCTGAACAAAGACAGGACAATGGCTAACATGTTCTCTAATCAGAGTTTGTACTTTGTATCTTTGAAATATAATTTGTGTTTCTTTACATGATGTATACTTTTCTTTTTCAGGTGCTATTGTTTTTTATTTCTCCTTTTATTGATATGAGCAAGGGAGATCAAACTCATACTTTAATACCACATGTTAGCATGGGTTTCTCAGCCCAATGTTGCCAGCTTGAACCCCTCTATCTCTCCTGGCTGAACCCATTACATAGAGAATACCTGAGGTGCCCTTTTTTCACACTAGTCTCACTATAGCCTCCCCCTCTCATTGTTGGTGCCTAATAGTTCTTTGTTGCCTGAGTAGGGCTCTCCCTCTCTGGCTATTAGGCATACTGTTTAACATACCCCAGTTCTTTTTTACTGCCCATTTAGAATTATTATTCTATGTTATAACTCCTTGGAGCTATTACCACCCTCTGGCTCAGCATCCCAAGTGCTCCATATTTTCCTCAGGGTATACCTTGTTAATGTTTTTTTATCTTGGATATCATGACTCTCACGTTGTATGGTTATTGTTTCATGCTAAAATAGATATGCTGGGGATATTACTGTACTGTTTACATGTGCCTTATTCTTGTCTCTCTTTCAGCTCCTGTCATGGGGGGTCCTGGGATCCTCTGAGCTCGTCCTTCGCAGACCACCTCCCCAAGACTTCTGACCAGCTCTTACAACTAGCAGTCTATCGCAGTGAGTCACTTTGGGTACAGTGTGGGTCCTGGGGGCTACTATCCCTTCTTGTTTACAGGGGTTCACTACACACTACCTTTCTCATTCAAGAAGATAGTAGGGTACACTCTCTTCACAGTGATAAGACACAACTATCTGGAAACTCTCTGCTTATTATTATTATCCTTACACTATTTCTATGGCGGTGCCTGTTAGGGTAGTCTCCTGGAATGTGGGAGGCATTACATCGCCTGCAAAGAGAGGCACTATTTTGCAACACTTAAACTCCCTACAAGCTGAAGTAGCTTTGCTTCAGGAGACTAGGTTGACAGCAGACGAACACGAAAAGCTAAAGACGCATTGGGTAGGTCAGGCACTGTATTCCCCAACAGAGGGTAGAAAGAGGGGGGTGGTTATTTTGGTGAGAAAGGGTCTTCCAATCTCCTTCTCGCAGGTTGACATTGATCAGAGAGGCAGGTATATTATAGCTCTGTCGCAAATTCACCAATTCACTCATACCATTTGCAACATTTATGGCCCGAACGAGGTTAATCCTAATTTCTGGTCAACCCTACTAGCAAAATTACTAACCTACAATGCCCCACTGATCATGGGGGGAGATTTCAACCTAGCCCAGGGTGTTCCTTTAGATAGATTTAAAGATCCATCAGTGGTAGGTCTCCTGAGACAATGTGCTCCACATAGTAGAGAGGTAACTCTAATTAGCTCTTTTAAAGAGACACTAGACTTGGTAGATGTCTGGAGAACAAAAAATCCAGAGGAGAGAGATTTTACTTGCTTATCAAAAACACATCACACCATGTCAAGGATAGACTATTTCCTTACCTCCTCAGCACTAACACCTCAAGTTCATACCACTACCATAGGACAGATTACAATCTCGGACCATGCCCCTATCACGTTACTGTTGCAACCTACACCCATGACCCCCCCTAGGAAATCTTGGAGGTTCCCCACGTATCTCTATAGCAACATAAACTTCCGTAACCATCTAAAGTCCTCATGGTCACACTATACATCGGATAATGACACACATAGAGACACCCCTGACTTGTTCTGGCATGCCTCTAAGGCAGTAATGAGGGGCTGTATTACGGCCTTTATGGCCAAATACAACAAAAACAACAAACGAATAGATGGTGACTTCCTTTCGCAGCTTACTGCGGCGTACAATGACTACCTTTCTGACCCCTCCCCCACACTTCAAAAAAAGTATTACGAGCTTAAGCAGGCCAGGGACACGTTCTTAACCCGACAACATCTCAAGTTTAATATACATAGGCAGGGTAGATACTTTCACCAGGGTAATAAATCTGGTAAACTGCTGGCCAAGCTGGTCCACTCTTACCGCCTCAAATCTTATATATCGGCTATAAACTCCCAGTCCAAACTGACTTCAAACAATAAAGACATTATGACGGAGTTTGTGAAATATTATACGGAACTATACACTAGTCAGACAATAGATCATGAGGCGAAACTGAGGTTCTGGGGTTCGGTGCAGCTACCCACTATTTCTGAGGAGCAAAAATCGGCCCTCAATGCCCCGATTCATGTGCAGGAAGTTATCAAGGCCATACGGAACAGCAAATTAGGGAAGGCTCCAGGCCCGGACGGGCTGCCCTCTGAGTACTTTAAGCTTTTGAGTGAGGAAGTAGCTCCCACCTTAGCCTCTCTATTTTCAGCATACCTGGAGGGGGCGTCGCGATTGAATAGGCATTTTTTGGAGGCGATCATTTGTTTGATTCCCAAACCTGACAGGGATCACACCCAGACCTCATCATATTGCCCAATCTCCCTTCTTAATGGGGATTATAAACTCCTGACGAAGATCTTGGCTGACCGTCTAGCGAAGGTCTTGCCGTCTGTTGTACATATGGACCAGACAGGCTTTGTAAAGGGGAGGTCCTCGGTGGTTAATATCCGGAAAGTTCTAGCTATTTCATCACACTATTGGTATAATGCAACATCACAAACCCCTTCCAGTCTGCCAGATGCGTGCCTTCTGGCACTTGACGCAGAAAAGGCATTTGATCGGATAGAGTGGGATCACCTGCACAATTCCCTGGAACAATTCGGAAATTCGGGATGCTTTGCTGACTTCCTTCATACACTGTATCAGGCCCCTATGGCATCCCTCATAGTCAATGGAGAGCTTTCTCCCTCTTTTACACTTCAGAGAGGAACTAGGCAGGGCTGTCCCCTCTCCCCCCTGTTGTTTGACCTGGCCATAGAGCCCCTGGCCTCATATATTAGACAACATTGTACAGGCCTTGATGTGCTTGGACATAAATATCATCTCTAATTATACACAGATGATCTACTCCTGTTTGTAGGTGACCCCCGGAATAACCTTCAGCCCCTCCTAGATATCATCAAGCAATTTGGTTCCTTTTCGGGGTATAAAATCAATGTCGATAAATCGGAGGTTACCTGGTTGCAGAACCTCAGTGATGTCACACTATCAGGTACTGGCCTCAAGGTTACAGAGGGTTCTTTTAAATATCTTGGGATTCTTTTACACATTGATCCCACGAAACTATACCATCTCAATCTCACAGGAGTTATTGCGAATATCAAGCATTTGTTGTCAGGCTGGACAAGGCTCCCCTTGTCCCTCTTGGGGAGGATTCAGCTTTTTAAGATGATTGCCCTTCCCAAGCTCCTCTATCCGCTACAGATATTACCCCTTCTTTTGACATGCAAGGATGCTGCTTCTCTCCTGGCCTCATTGGGTCGCTTTATATGTCAGGGGAAAAAACATAGGATAAGTAAAAAATACCTATTTAAGTCCTCGGTGGTGGTGGGGGGGGGGCTTCGCCTTCCGAATATTACCTGGTATAACTGGTCTACATTGTCTAAGATTCTCTTGGACTGGCTGGTAGGGAATGAATATTTCACCGTCCCTGAGTTAGAGGGTGGTCTTGTTAGGCCATTTCATTTAGCTTTCCTGCCCCACTCACCTCTCAAATCGCTTCCCCCATCCATACAGTCTCATATACTATTCAAAGATCCTTTGAGGGCATGGTCTGGGTTTTGTAGGCTATGGTGGACACAACACCTAGTGACTAAATATTTGCTGTTTCAGGGCAATTTACAGTTCCTCCCTGGTTACACGACTGAAGTGTTTGTTACATGGCACCATCAACACCTCACAAGGCTTCACCAACTTTTTAATCCACTCACTTTAGATATCACACCCTTTTCTGATTTACAGAGTTTGTATGATCTCCCGGGGACGCATAGGTTTGCGTATTTTCAATGCAGGCATTATCTTTATAAACTGATCTCAGACAAGCTGTTGACTACAGAGCCCTCCAATATAGATAAGTTGTGTGCTCTGGCTAAGCAGGGCTCTTACAAGATATTGCATACTTACGATTTATTACTCAAACACTGTGAAGGACCTGCTATGCAGGGACTTGTAACGAAATGGGCAAACAACAGAGAACTGTCGATGGACTCTGACCTCATTAGAGGGAGCCTTGGGAAGGTACATGCTAGTACAATCTCGGCCAATCTAAGGGAGACACATATGAAATGTATTCATCAGTCTTATATTACACCCGGCATCCGCACTAGATGGGTCCCGGGGGCGGAAAACATTTGTAATAAGTGTAGGTACCCATCCCCAGACTGGACTCACTTGCTGTGGGATTGTCCCAAGTTGAGAGGATTCTGGTTTAGAGTCTCTTATTGGTTGGCAAAAGTAACCACTGTCTTAATGCTTGCCAGGATAATCATTTTAACAGGGTGGGCTAGCAACAGAGCACCTCCATTCAGGAAGCTGCTTGGCAGGATACACACCCAAATGTTGGCTGAGCAGGCATACACAAAGGGGGACCCAGAGAAAAGAGTCAGGAAATTTATCCACAAGTGGGAGGCTTATCTTCTATTTCTTTCAACTAGAGTGAGAGACAGTGTTATATACCCATTTAGAAATAGCCTCTTTATCTTAAGTGAGAACCTCCAAGGTAAATGGTGTCTACAGACCGACTGAGTTGTTTTGTTCATGTGTGAATATCGGAAGCTTTGACATTTGTACAATCTCTGGATACTGCTGCTAGGTCTGTGGGGGGCGAGTCAGTGGGCCCAGGTAAGTGCTAGTGTTGGTAAAAAGAAAGACAGCGCCTCATAGTGCAAGTGGGTTCCAACAATAATGGATCACAATGAGAAAATAACAAGTGGTAGTATACTCACAAGGATATTGGCACCTTTGTTGAAAGAGGTGCAAATAAGCAGACTGACATTTAAATCAGCAGTCAGTACGCTGGAGCCAAATGGATTCAAAATTCCTGGGTGGGCCACTGTGGACTCTCCTCTGTGAGTAAGAGCAGGATCCTCTGGTGTTGTGCTGTATAAACAAACAGCAAGCGGTTGGTTTATGCGTGTAGTACACGCTAGAGACAGGAATGTTGGAAAGGACAACCCTCCAGATAATCGGAAGAATAGTATTGTCTGATAATGACAACTAAAACTTGGCAGGCAAAATAAAAAGCAAGTAATGCTATGGTGAATAAAGTTAAAAACACTTTATTGTACGAGCTTAGGACGCGTTTCTCGGCCACAAGCTCCTGGCCGTTTCATCAGGTAAAATGTATTACACATGTGGTTACAAAAAACATTTAAAAAGCCTGCCAATATGTTTGATTGGTCACAGTCTAACCAATCCCAAAATGATATGGTTTGAAAAGCAACAATGTTTAAACGCATAGTATATAGTTAACAGAGTGAATATGTTACAATACCAGCTGATGTATTTATATACGTATGACATAGAATTTGTGAGCCTAGATAGTGAGTGTTTGATCTAATATATACTAAATATGAACATTGTTGACATATATGAGGATATATATAAAAAACCTAAATGTGTATATTTCTATCTAAAATTCTAAATAGAATGCATTTGATCTGAGGAATACATCCAAATCTTTTCTCCATAATAGATCTATAAGGAATAAAAAATCGAAGCAATATAAACTATTGGAAAAAAATACAGGAAAACAAAGAATAAAGTAAAAATGGGGAAAGTGTTTATTTCTTCCTGTCCATGGGATTTTTTAAAAAATAGCGATAGGTTAAATGAAAGCTGTGTGATAATGCGCCAGCAGTCAGTAACAGCAATGTTTTGCCTGTCGCATAGCATATTTTTCTCATATATCCTATATCCGAATATGGTTACTAAGGCATTTTAAAATCAGTACGCTGTGACAAGGTCTCTGGTTGAAGAATGTGCCAGGGGGCATGAAAGAACTACCATTCGTTATTATGAAGATACTAAATAAATAATAATCTTGTAAGCCTGACAGCATGCACTGCTATCAAAGTATGTAGTGTCTAGTTTGTGTCATGAACAATAGCTACACCTAATACTCCAATTTGGTGAGTATAGTGTCAAACAAAAGATGGTATCAAATAATACTAAAATGTATTTGGTTGTTACACAAGGGAGATAAGTGTGATATTTTAATGGATCCACAAAGATAGGGTGTTGGGTAGAAAATGAGACTGGATTGGGATTATAATAGGGATGAAGAAAAAAAAGAAAAAAAGGGGGGGATGTGAAAGTATAAATGGAATGGTGTGATGGCGTAAGATAGGTAGTGATGAAATAAATCGATATGTGGTGGTCAAATGATGATGGTATTTAGAAAAATAAGCATGTGCTACTAAAATTATGACGTGTGAGTTAAAGTGGCCAGCGAATGGAAATAATTGAAAGATAGTTTAATTGAATGCTGCTAAGTCTAGGTTGGAATTGAGACCCAATGGGTGTAGGGTTTTTAATTTATGGATCCAAAAGGTTTCACGGATCCTTAACTGAATGATTCTATTATAGTCTGTGGAGGGTGGAATATAATCAATAGGATAAAATTTGAGTTTTTGCAGTCGTGCCAATGTTCCCCCCAGCGTACCTTGGCTTTTCTGGAGGTACGGCCTACGTACTGAATTCCACAGCAGCACTCTAGGACGTATACTACATATACTGAATTACAATTTATGAATCTACTGATGGTAAAAACTTCTCCACTGACAAATGATTGAAAGGTCTTTTTCCCAGATGTTATAACTTTACATGTATTGCACTTCTTTTGTGCACATTTATAAACTCCTATTCTATCTAAAAAAGAAGGAATGGTTTTCTGTCTTGTTGTCAATTGGGTATTACATGACATGTGTTTAACCTTTTTGCTTGGTGCCAGTTTGCTCCTAAGTTACGGTGCTCTAGTGTATACTATCTTTGGATGATCTCCCACAAGTGTTTTTAGAACCGGGTCTTTCCTAATGATATGCCAATGTTTGTTGATGGCTCCCTGTATCTGTGCATGGTTGGAATTATATTGAGTTATGAACAAAGGTTCTGAAGAATAGTTTTCCTCTTTATTTTTGGTTGGTTTATTTTTATTCAATAATTTATCTCTATCTAAATCTCTAACTTTGTTAAGACAGTTGTCTAAAAGGTCAGGGGGATAACCTTTCTCAACAAATCTTTCGTATATAATCTGACTCTGTTTTTCAAAGAGAGTCATGTCTGAGCAATTGCGTTTTATCCTTTCAAATTGGCTGTATGGAATGTTGTGTAACCATTTTTTGTGATGATTACTTGTATAATCTAAATAACTATTGTTATCAACTTTTTTAAAAAATGTTTTTGAGATTAGATTGCCCTCTGTATCCCAGCCCAAGGTAAGGTCTAAAAAATCTATTGTTTCTGGATTAATATTGGCTGTAAAAGTCAGGCCCATGTCATTCTTATTTAAGGATTCTGTGAAGGTGTGTGCTGTTATTAGGTCGCCCCTCCAAATGAAAATCAAGTCATCAATGTAGCGGCCATAGAACATCAGATTCGCCCCGGCTGAGCAGTTGTAAATATGTGTTTCCTCGAAAACGCCCATAAACAGATTGGCGAAGCTGGGGGCGAATCTGGTGCCCATGGCCGTACCCTTGATCTGTAAATAATAAGCATCCTGATAAATAAAATAATTGTGTTTGAGAATAAACTCAATGCATTGTAAAAAAAATGCTTTCTGTATTTTGGGCATAAATAAGTCATGGTTCAAAAAAACTAAAGTAGTATGTAGACCCAAATTGTGTGCTATATTTGAATATAATGCACTGACGTCACATGAAATCCATATGAGGTCTCCTGTATTTTTAAATTTTTGGATCTTGTTTAAAAGATCTGTGCCATCTTTGATGTATGATTTTAAACCTAAAACATATTTCTGTAAAAAAATATCAACATAATATGATAAGTTATAAGTAAGGTTATCTATGCCAGCAATAATAGGGCGACCTGGAGGATTAAGTAAACTTTTGTGAATTTTTGGTAGGTGGTAATAGTGGGCCACACTCGGATTACTGACTTTTAAAAATCTGTGTTCCTCTTTGTTGAGAATGTTATTTGTGACTCCTTTGTTGATTAAAGATTGATATAATGTGAGAAATTGTGTAGTGGGATTATAACATAGAACTTTATAGTATTCTATGTCCTTAAGAATCCTATCTGCCTCTTGGAGGTACTCTGTTAGATTTTGAACAATAATACCTCCCCCCTTATCGGCATCACAAATGATTGGGTGGACAAAAGGAAAGACCCTGTTTTAAAACTTTCTTTTCATTGGTAGTTAAATTGTGGGAGGATAAATTGTAAATACCCTTATCTAGTTCTTTTGATTCTTTTTCCTTGGTGGTAAGGCCTCTACCTCTGGACCCTCTTGGTCTATATGGAATGGTCTTTTTTTGGGGTTTTGTTCGTCTGGGTTTTTTTTCTTCGGATGTTGGTGCTTTCCCTAAAAAAGGAGATGTAATTGTGGTATTGGAATTGTTTCTAATCTGCCTCTCTGGAAAAACATTTTCATCTGATGTGGATGCTAATGGAAAAAAACTATTATTATGATGAAAATTGTTATAAGAGGTTTTTTTGTAATGGTCCTGATCTCCAGTTCTGGATGGACTGTATGATCTATATTCTGGGCGATTAGACCTTTGTTCTTGAAATCTATAATTATTATTAGTGTTAAAGTCTTGTTCCCTTTGATTAAATCTGTGATTTCTAGGTGTCTCATAATTTCTATTGTGATTGTCTCGTCTATAATATTGGTCATATTGGTTAGAATTCTCAGAATATTGTTGTCTATCCCATGTGTCATTTCTATTTCTATTCTGTTCAAATCTATTGTAACGAGATTGATTATCCCATGGTTCCTGTCTGGTTTGTTGGTATTGCTGATGGTGAAAAGGTTGTTCACGTCTTTCTGGTCTCATTTGATAGTGTCTATTTTCAGAATGGTGATGATTGGAGTAAAAGTGTGTATGTTCTTGTCTTCTGGATTGTCTATAATTAGGACTATGTGTAAACCTGTGTTTGTTATCTGTGTAGTTGTTCCCTTGATGGGTATGATTGTTATGTGCTGCATGATTAATCCCTTGATTGTTGTGGTTATTTCTTATTGGTCGCATCTCCCTAGCCCCTGACACATTCTCAGAGGTCTCCACATTTTCTTCTGGAGATAATTGTGTTGGCCTATTATAGGTATAGACTTGATTTTTTAGATAGTCATCATTATCTCTCTCTAATTTCTTTTTTTTTTAATAAAACTAGATCCTCCTGAAATTTGTCAGTGCGTTCATACATTCTTTTTAAAAGCCGTTCATAATCTGGATTATCCAAATATTTGGTTAGATCGCCTTGGATTTTTTCAATATTTTCACTACATTTATCCGATAGAAGGCGCCTGTGTTCTATCAGGATTTTCATCAGATCAAATGCACAATCATTCAAAATCTTATACCATTTTTCTAGGAGTTCAGTGTCCTCCTTGAAAGAACAGTGTTTGAGAACACGTAGGCCCCTGGGGATCTGTTTAATTTCTAAATATTTTTCTAAAGAGGTAAGATCCCACCAATGGTGGTGTTCTTTAAGTATTTCGTCTTCTAAGGCATGAAAAAGATCCTTCATAGATAAAGTTGTGCTTGAATCTGTTTCCATTGTATTGGGATTTGATTGACCTAATAAATTAAAAGTAGATCTTTTTTTATTTCTTTCCTAACTAGATTGCATTTTGGAGGCTGATTCTAAGATATTATATAATCTTGGTTTATGCAGGTGTTTTGTCTAATCTATATAATATATAAAGTAACAAATAAGCCAACAGATAGGCTGCACTGCTATGTGTGATCAGAGTAGAGAGTGAAAAAATACCAATTGACAAACAGTTAATAGCATGCGCCTGATGTGTTTATGGTGAAAGAATAAGAAGTGGTGATGTGAAGGATGTGTAAGATAGGAAGTGTTGTGGGAGAATGAATTAAGTACTCATGTAAATTATAAAAGATTGTTTCGATGTGATGTGAGTCAGATTTACTGAAACAGTAGTATGTGATGTGTAAAGAAATGAAGAATATTACCAATGTAATAAGTGCAAAATTCAATACTACGGTGATTAAATCAATTCATATAAAAAAAGATATATATGGGAAAAACAGAAAACAGAAAAATATATTGGATAAATATACTTATAATCAAACAATTCTTAAAGAAATAACCACAACAATCAAGGGATTAATCATGCAGCACATAACAATCATACCCATCAAGGGAACAACTACACAGATAAACACAGGTTTACACATCGTCCTAATTATAGACAATCCAGAAGACAAGAACATACACACTTTTACTCCAATCATCACCATTCTGAAAATAGACACTATCAAATGAGACCAGAAAGACGTGAACAACCTTTTCACCATCAGCAATACCAACAAACCAGACAGGAACCATGGGATAATCAATCTCGTTACAATAGATTTGAACAGAATAGAAATAGAAATGGCACATGGGATAGACAACCATATTCTGAGAATTCTAACCAATATGACCAATATTATAGACGAGACAATCACAATAGAAATTATGAGACACCTAGAAATCAGAGATTTAATCAAAGGGAACAAGACTTTAACACTAATAATAATTATAGATTTCAAGAACAAAGGTCTAATCGCCCAGAATATAGATCATACAGTCCATCCAGAACTGGAGATCAGGACCATTACAAAAAAACCTCTTATAACAATTTTCATCATAATAATAGGTTTTTTCCATTAGCATCCACATCAGATGAAAATGTTTTTCCAGAGAGGCAGATTAGAAATAATTCCAATACCACAATTACATCTCCTTTTTTAGGGAAAGCACCAACATCCGAAAAAAAACCCCCAAACGAACAAAACCCCAAAAAAAGACCATTCCATATAGACCAAGAGGGTCCAGAGGTAGAGGCCTTACCACCAAGGAAAAAGAATCAAAAGAACTAGATAAGGGTATTTACAATTTATCCTCCCACAATTTAACTACCAATGAAAAGAAAGTTTTAAAACAGGGTCTTTCCTTTTGTCCACCCAACCCACGCAATAATTTTAATCTTTTTGTTGATCTTAATCGTTTTACCAGAAAATTAGCACTTCAAAAATACTTTGCACAAAAGAATATCAGAAAAAACAATTTAGAGGAAGAAAATACAGTTTGCATCCTCACAGACACTATGGATTATGGAAATAATATGCCTATTATATACAGCACTGTGGATGATTTCACAGCACATCTATATGAAGGCATAATACATACAAATGTGAAAACAAAATCATCTTTCTCCCCTCCTGGACAAAATCATTATATAGAGGTCTTCCAGAACTTAGTTCTGGAGGATTTCGAAAGAATTAAAAAGAAAAGCACCAAAAAGATTTTTTTTAAAAGACAGGGCGAAAAAATAGCTATCCAGTCCCTTGCTAATAATCCAGACATAATCATTTGTGATGCCGATAAGGGGGGAGGTATTATTGTTCAAAATCTAACAGAGTACCTCCAAGAGGCAGATAGGATTCTTAAGGACATAGAATACTATAAAGTTCTATTTTATAATCCCACTACACAATTTCTCACATTATATCAATCTTTAATCAACAAAGGAGTCACAAATAACATTCTCAACAAAGAGGAACACAGATTTTTAAAAGTCAGTAATCCGAGTGTGGCCCACTATTACCACCTACCAAAAATTCACAAAAGTTTACTTAATCCTCCAGGTCACCCTATTATTGCTGGCATAGATAACCTTACTTATAACTTATCATATTATGTTGATATTTTTTTACATAAATATGTTTTAGGTTTAAAATCATACATCAAAGATGGCACAGATCTTTTAAACAAGATCCAAAAATTTAAAAATACAGGAGACCTCATATGGATTTCATGTGACGTCAGTGCATTATATTCAAATATAGCACACAATTTGGGTCTACATACTACTTTAGTTTTTTTGAACCATGACTTATTTATGCCCAAAATACAGAAAGAATTTATTTTAGAATGCATTGAGTTTATTCTCAAACACAATTATTTTATTTATCAGGATGCTTATTATTTACAGATCAAGGGTACGGCCATGGGCACCAGATTCGCCCCCAGCTTCGCCAATCTGTTTATGGGCGTTTTCGAGGAAACACATATTTACAACTCCTCAGCTAGGGCGAATCTGGTGTTCTATGGCCGCTACATTGATGACTTGATTTTCATTTGGAGGGGCGACCTAATAACAGCACACACCTTCACAGAATCCTTAAATAAGAATGACATGGGCCTGACTTTTACAGCCAATATTAATCCAGAAACAATAGGTTTTTTAGACCTTACCTTGGGCTGGGATACAGAGGGCAATCTAATCTCAAAAACATTTTTTTAAAAAGTTGATAACAATAGTTATTTAGATTATACAAGTAATCATCACAAAAAATGGTTACACAACATTCCATACAGCCAATTTGAAAGGATAAAACACAATTGCTCAGACATGACTCTCTTTGAAAAACAGAGTCAGATTATATACGAAAGATTTGTTGAGAAAGGTTATCCCCCTGACCTTTTAGACAACTGTCTTAACAAAGTTAGAGATTTAGATAGAGATAAATTATTGAATAAAAATAAACCAACCAAAAATAAAGAGGAAAACTATTCTTCAGAACCTTTGTTCATAACTCAATATAATTCCAACCATGCACAGATACAGGGAGCCATCAACAAACATTGGCATATCATTAGGAAAGACCCCGTTCTAAAAACACTTGTGGGAGATCATCCAAAGATAGTATACACTAGAGCACCGACACTTAGGAGCAAACTGGCACCAAGCAAAAAGGTTAAACACATGTCATGTAATACCCAATTGACAACAAAACAGAAAACCATTCCTTCTTTTTAGATAGAATAGGAGTTTATAAATGTGGACAAAAGAAGTGCAATACATGTAAAGTTATAACATCAGGGAAAAAGACCTTTCAATCATTTGTCAGTGGAGAAGTTTTTACCATCAGTAGATTCATGAATTGTAATTCAGTATATGTAGTATACGTCCTAGAGTGCTGCTGTGGAATTCAGTACGTAGGCCGTACCTCCAGAAAAGCCAAGGTACGCTGGGAGGAACATTGGCGTAACTGCAAAAACTGTACCAAAAAGAAGATAAAACATAGCATTCCCGAACATTGCCTAAACAAGCATAAGGGACATTTTGATATTTTCAAATTTTATCCTATTGATTATATTCCACCCTCCACAGACTATAATAGAATCATTCAGTTAAGGATCTGTGAAACCTTTTGGATCCATAAATTAAAAACCCTACACACATTGGGTCTCAATTCCAACCTAGACTTAGCAGCATTCAATTAAACTATCTTTCAATTATTTCCATTCGCTGGCCACTTTAACTCACACGTCATAATTTTAGTAGCACATGCTTATTTTTCTAAATACCATCATCATTTGACCACCACATATCGATTTATTTCATCACTACCTATCTTACGCCATCACACCATTCCATTTATACTTTCACATCCCCCCCTTTTTTTCTTTTTTTTCTTCATCCCTATTATAATCCCAATCCAGTCTCATTTTCTACCCAACACCCTATCTTTTTGGATCCATTAAAATATCACACTTATCTCCCTTGTGTAACAACCAAATACATTTTAGTATTATTTGATACCATCTTTTGTTTGACACTATATTCACCAAATTGGAGTATTAGGTGTAGCTATTATTCATGACACAAACTAGACACTACATACTTTGATAGCGGTGCATGCTGTCAGGCTTACAAGATTATTATTTATTTAGTATCTTCATAATAACAAATGGTAGTTCTTTCATGCCCCCTGGCACATTCTTCAACCAGAGACCTTGTCACAGCGTACTGATTTTAAAATGCCTTAGTAACCATATTCGGATATAGGATATATGAGAAAAATATGCTATGCGACAGGCGAAACATTGCTGTTACTGACTACTGGCGCATTATCACACAGCTTTCATTTAACCTATCGCTATTTTTAAAAAAATCCCATGGACAGGAAGATATAAACACTTTCCCCATTTTTACTTTATTCTTTGTTTTCCTGTATTTTTTTCCAATAGTTTATATTGCTTCGATTTTTTATTCCTTATAGATCTATTATGGAGAAAAGATTTGGATGTATTCCTCAGATCAAATGCATTCTATTTAGAATTTTGGATAGAAATATACACATTTAGGTTTTTTATATATATCCTCATATATGTCAACAATGTTCATATTTAGTATATATTAGATCAAACACTCACTATCTAGGCTCGCAAATTCTATGTCATACGTATATAAATACATCAGCTGGTATTGTAACATATTCACTCTGTTAACTATATACTATGCGTTTAAACATTGTTGCTTTTCAAACCATATCATTTTGGGATTGGTTAGACTGTGACCAATCAAACATATTGGCAGGCTTTTTAAATGTTTTTTGTAACCACATGTGTAATACATTTTACCTGATGAAACGGCCAGGAGCTTGTGGCCGAGAAACGCGTCCTAAACTCGTACAATAAAGTGTTTTTAACTTTATTCACCATAGCATTACTTGCTTTTTATTTTGCCTGCCAAGTTTTAGTTGTCATTATCAGACAATACTATTTTTCCGATTATCTGGAGGGTTGTCCTTTCCAACATTCCTGTCTCTAGCGTGTACTACACGCATAAACCAACTGCTTGCTGTTTGTTTATACAGCACAACACCAGAGGATCCTGCTCTTACTCACAGAGGAGAGTCCACAGCGGCCCACCCAGGAATTTTGAATCCATTTGGCTCCAGCGTACTGACTGCTGATTTAAATGTCAGTCTGCTTATTTGCACCTCTTTCAACAAAGGTGCCAATATCCTTGTGAGTATACTACCACTTGTTATTTTCTCATTGTGATCCATTATTGTTGGAACCCACTTGCACTATGAGGCGCTGTCTTTCTTTTTACCATTTCTAGAGACTGTGTTTTCGATCAGACATATCAAAGACCAGCTGCCTGCCATATCGTGAATCCTTCCGACTACAAAACATCTCCACTACGATAAGTTTGAAAGAAACACTGTTTCAGAGACATTGATATTTGTTGGTATCACTTTCCAGCACTTTATTTTATGGGACTTATAGCACGATAAGCCATTTTTAAGAATTGTTTGATTATAAGTATATTTATCCAATATATTTTTCTGTTTTCTGTTTTTCCCATATATATCTTTTTTTATATGAATTGATTTAATCACCGTAGTATTGAATTTTGCACTTATTACATTGGTAATATTTTTCATTTCTTTACACATCACATACTACTGTTTCAGTAAATCTGACTCACATCACATCGAAACAATCTTTTATAATTTACATGAGTACTTAATTCATTCTCCCACTACACTTCCTATCTTACACATCCTTCACATCACCACTTCATATTTTTTCACCATAAACACATCAGGCGCATGCTATTACCTGTTTGTCAATTGGTATTTTTTCAAGTGCTAATGTTATTCTTTGTGAATTGACTGTTACTGTTTTTGTTTTTGTTTTGTTTTTTGTTTTGTCTTTTGGTTGTTTAAATGGAAAAAAAAATGAAAATTGTGTGGACAGTTTGGTTCCCTGCCTCTGCAGGATGAAATCTTCCTTCACTTCATCAGTTACTATGATGGACTTGGCGAATCTTACATGTGCTTTGGCATTTCCTATTCTTAACTTGTCATGTATGTGTTGGATCATTTTGTCCTCGCTATCTATAAATAAAGTTATTAAAAAAATAATAATAATTTAGATTAAAATAAAAAAAAAATATTAACTTATGTGATTCTATAATATGTTTTTAAAATGTACTGTATATAAAAATCAAATATTTTTTTGTTAAAAAAAAAAAGACTGTTCATGTTATCGTTTGGATTCTCTGGTATATTTATTAGACTTTAAACATCTTCAAAATTATCAGCAAATATATTTATACTTTACAAATGTTACCTTGCTCATTGTGTGTATATATATATATATATATTTTTTTTTTTTTTTTTTTATTTAATAGTTTTTTTATTGATGTTGTACAAAGAATACAGCATATATGCATTACCATAAAACAGAAATAACAAAACATTTCAGTGTAACTATAGACTTTGGCACAAGTCAAATCTACACATTTAAGTAGAACCTCCATTTTATAACATGCTATAAATTTGTTTCCTCACTTGACACTGTAGGCAACTCTTATACCTACCAAAACTAACATGTTCTAGAAGAGGAAAATTAGCGTTTGAAGTCGTCACTTTTGGACATAGATATTTAATAAAAATTAGCGACTGATATTCTAAGTGATAATAACGAGTGGTGAGAATATATAGTACCGTGATGTATAGTAGTCGTTGAGAAGAAGATATATACTTTAAGTAAACTTTAGCTTGGAGGTAACTACAGTATTGGCCACTTACAGACCAACTGATAAACTAAGGTTATAGCAAGTGGTAGTTACGGTAGAGGCCACTCTTGGACAATTTGAACAACTTTAAATAATTAAATTTCTACTAGTTTATATACATATTAGCACCGGATAATGTATTACAACATAGGATGAGATCATAAATAATGGTACATCAAGCATAAATATTAACTCTAAAGGCTAAGCCTGTTACCGTAATAAGTATATGTTGACGTAGCAAGAAATATAGGTAGGTAGTAATTCTAAATTATATGGTACTACGTGCAGCCTGATTTAAGTATACACAACATAAATTGAGAACATATATGTTGGCACATCTACCAAGGGTATTAACACTAAAGGCTAGACATGACAAGGTACAGTGATAAGAAGCTGATTTTTTGCTTAACTAAAATTGTCAAACTGTATTTAGCATAATGTACCATTATGAGATAAAGCTACTTATGGGGTAATCTGAAGAATAGATCCAAGGATATTTGATAATAGTGAAGTAGTACCTGTGGAAATTAACTGTTATGAAATATATAATAGAGGTTATAAGAGAGTAACTGTATCATGAACTTAAGAAGGATTTAGCATGATAGGCACGTCTACTTTCATTGTCCTGGTAAATATAGTCATTTCCATTATATGCGCTTATTATCGCTTTTATATAATGTAAGTACAAGGATCTAAGGAGCATGATGGTTCTATTAGAGTCTCTTAATATATTGGGGCACATGACTATAATGTAAGTTCAGAGACCAAGTCTGAGATTCAATTGGTACAGTCATGCCACGAGGAGCTTATCATTGGAGCGTTTCTCAAGGCTAACTGTTGGGGTTAACATCTAACTGCTAAAATCTGCATTTCCCTAATAGACAGAACTTTTTTATAAATGTATAGAGAACCAATGGTTTATGTAATACATAATGGACAGAAGTAGCCGGCTCACAATATTGTTCTGTAATTATTAGATTACCTTAGGCTGTATTAGTTATATTCATGTAGGCATACTAGGATTTAATCAAGTTTCAGGCTGGTTGTCATCACGTAAGTGAATCCTATGTATGTAAGGGCTGTATAACATATATATAAATGTACCTAAGTACGCAGTCAATTAACTACATCTGACTGGGAGAACACCAGAGTCTTTCCCTGGTCTGATCATATGAGTTCCTTCCAAATTCCTTTAATTGCTGGCATCATCCAACCCCAGTTTTGTTGAGCGATGCCCATACAAGTGTGAATTTGTGCTGGGGTCTGTGACTGCTATTTTTAGTCGAGGTGCAGGCAATGGTGAATCTCTCGGTTATAGGTAGAGGAGTAGCGTTGATAGTACCGGGCCTCATGTCCCTTGCGTTTGTTTCCTTGCACACTGGGTTTAAGAAGTACTTTTCTAACGATGTTGTCTCTATGTTCAGGGCTCCCACATCTAGGCCATCCCCCGGTCAACCGGTCGTGTTAGGTTTGCCCTTCCTTTGTTTCCTTTTTGTGGAGGCCCAAGGATCATTTCATGTGCTCCTGGCATCGGCTCAGAGAGGCATGGGGTAGCTCTGTGTTGTGCTGCGTTTCTCCTCCACCACCTGTTGGCCCATTCCGGCTAGGCAATAAGGCCTGGTCACCTCCCACGGATTGGCATAGAGCTGTGAGGTTGGCAAATCCTCTATCCATCCTGGATTCAAGGTTCTCCAGCAGGGTCTGTATTTTTATATGTAGTTTCTCCATATTGAAATATTGATGCTTGAGATAGAGTTAAAATGCAACTGCTATACCCAGGTTACCAGGGGGGGGAGGGTTGGAATATAGGCCACTGCCCAGGGCCTCGGCGGTCCGGTTCAGGACTCCAAGGTCATAATTACAGCAGAATAGTGTTTTCTTTTGAGTGCTTGAGTTCAGTACTCTTGCCTCCGATAATTGTTTTCTCAAATTTGCTGTCTGGGTCATGTATAAATTGAGGATCAAAAGGAGCTCCTGAAAATGCGACTGCATGCCGCCATTGTCTGGACACGCCCTGCTCATTGTATATTTTAAAGCAACAAACATATTTACATATGTTATAAGTAGAGTACATTTATTTTTATATTATCACCATAACCAGAACAATTGTAACAACTCATTATTATATCATATGAACTTAAAAAACATGTTGCTTATATATCTTCATAAAATGCTGCATTTATCGTTTTGGTATACTCCTTCATATTCGTTTTTGTTTTAAATGCTTAATATATACATACTCCCTTTTTAACATAAAAAGTAAGCATGGTTGTTTAATATAGAAAATGAATAACTAATTTTTTTTTATGTGTGTTAACATGAATACAACTAGTAACTGTCATGCCTAAGTATTTCTTGTATGACCACTTAAGGCTGAGGAGAGAACACAGTCAATGGTAAATATAGTACCTGCTATTGGTCCGTAGATACTTTGGGAAAACAGGAGTCAGATGTCCAAACAACAATAATCAAGATATAATAGGCAGAAGTCAAAACCAGTTGAACAGAAAATTATTGGGGATAATCAAAAGACTAGTAAGGAGCAGCTAGAGATCAGGGCCAGCTGAACAGTGAAATACCAAGGATTAACCAAAGAGTCATCAGGAGCAGGCAAATGTTCATAAGGCAGTTCAGGCAAAAAGATAAAAATAAAAAATAAAACTAGGCCAAGTCATGCACAGAAAATGGCAGCAAAAATTAATGAACCAAAGGAACAGCATCATTGTATAACAAATTTGGGTGAAAATTTACTCAACATACCTTGTGGCATAAAATGTTGCATAAACCAGAAAAATGAAGGTGCTAAAAAAATGATGCTATGGGAAAAAGCGGAAACCTCAAGACATTTACATGGTAAGCACACTCTGGGCTAGACTACAAGTGGAGCACTAAATTATTGCATCCCGCAAACGGGCAAATTTGCACATTTGTGGGAGCGCAATAATTAACCAGCTACAAGTGGCTGGTTATTGCTACCACGATCTTGCTCTGAAAATTAACCAGGGAATTTTTTATATGTGCCCCAAATGCACTATGCAGTTTTGGGGCTTTAAAGTTGGTGGGAGTTGGGTGTTAGAAAAAAAAAATTACACTAAAAGTGCTGTGTGTTCCTATAGACTGCAATGTAATACATATATATTCATGTGTTAATATGAGTACTTAATGAGGAGCCTCTGTGTAATATGTTTACTAAACGCAATGCTTCCTAGCAATGCGAACGTGAGTTTGCATTCACATTTCAATTAACTTGTAATACCAGCACACATTATTGTGCGCTGGTATTACAAAGTGGAGCATTAAATTTGCTTGAATAGCCCTCCACTTGTAATCTAGCCCTATATGCGATAAAGCCATATTGATACAATTAAATTTATATAAATGTTTTACTGATATTTTCAATTAATATGTTTACTGTATATATAAAATGAGTGACTTTTTTTTATTTGTCTATGTACACCTATTACTTTATGAGCAAGGTGTTGAGCACATAGAATAATGAAAAAAAAAAAAAACTTATTTAGGACTATTTATTGTACAACCTTAGGTATAGTTCTTTAAATCTTTTTCTTCCTCACGATTTCCCTGACAATATCTTCCCACCATTTGAGCTTCACACGACTAGAAGTGAGCTGGCACTGCTGCTGTTTGAAGCTGCTTGTAGAGATAACGTTTCTTGCATTAATAGCTTATATATCCTTCTATAAATATAGCACCATGCTCTAGTCTATCTGTCTCCTGGTTACTTTATTTATATGCTTCTTAGGCCTCCATTTACCAAAGTCTGGCGAACCTGATCTGACAGGGGGGACCAGGTCTGCCAGACCTCGCTGAATACGGAGAGCAATACACTCTCCATATTTAGCATTGCACCAGCAGCTCACAAGAGCTGCTGGTGTAACGCTGCCCCCTGCAGACTCATGGCCAATCAGCTGCCAGCAGGGGGGTGTCAATCAACCCGATCGCACTCGATCGGGTTGAATTCCGGCGATGTCTGTCCGCCTGCTCAGAGCAGGCGGACAGGTTATGGAGCAGCGGTCTTTGTGACACGGGGCATCAAGCTCCATTCGGAGCTTGATAGATAGGCCCCTTAGAATTTATTTGTTTACATATCTTTGTTAAACTTTTCTATATACTTTAACACTTAAGTATTAATCTATTCTGAAAACTAATGACTTCATAACAATCATTTTCATGCATTTAAAAAAATGGAATGCATATCTGAAATTCTATTGTAACTTCCATGAACTTTTTTTTCAGATATAAATTCTGCCTCATGGTAAAATGTGTGGTTGGCACAGTAAACTGTTACTTTCATTAAAAGTGACGTTGCATAAATCATCTTTAATCCCAGCTCAGAGATCAAAGTTTTGGCAGTTTTGACTCAAGTTAGAATAGCATCTTTTAATGTTGTATGGCATCTTAAATTAAAAAATATTTTTATCATAGTTAAAATGTGGACTTCCATGCTTGACAGATAGTTTGTAAAGAGCATTTGAATTTAGATTTTGGAACTGCTACACTTCATTTTAAATGTCCTTGTCTTTTCCTGCCTAAGTATTAGAAGGTTTTACATTAATGGTTGAATTGCTTTCCGTTTTTTTTGTTGTGAATTCTTTTTTACACTTTTTTTTACCTTTTATTTTCGTCTGCATTTTGCTTATTTCTCACCTTATTAAATTACTTTGCCTCTTGCTCTCTTTCTCCATTGTTAGCTACAATTCAGACTTACATTGCCTAAAATAGGGTAGCCTGCACATAGATCTAACTACATATTTGAATAGAAACACATTAGCAATATACATGTATTGGCAAAAAATGAAAAGGTTATTACTGTTTTAGTGTTAACGTTTTTCTCTGCACGTGCATGTGAAGCATAGCTGGATATTCTCAGTGCACCTTCATTTTAAATACTGCAGCTGTTAAGAGCACCAATGGTATCATGTCAGCAATTTATAAATTTACGTCTAGATTACGAGTTTTGCGTTATGAGCGGTACGGTGCTAACTTGCATGTTATTGTCACCGCTCACTTCCCTACAGCGCTGGTATTACAGGTTTATAAAAACCCGGCGTTAACAGGCAAAAAGTGAGTGTAGAGCAAAATTGAGCTGCATACCGCATATACCAGCGCTGCTGAAAGCCACGGTGAGCTGGTTTTACGTGCTCGTGCACAATTTCCCCATACACATCAATGGGGAGAGCCGGCTGAAAAAAAGTCTAACACTTGCAAAAAAGCAGCGTAAAGCTCTGTAACGCAGCCCCATTGATTCCTATGGGGAAACAAAATTTATGTTTACATCTAACACCCTAACATAAACCCTGAGTCTAAACACCCCTAATCTTACACTTATTAACCCCTAATCATCGCTGACACCTAAATTATACTTATCAACCCCTAATCTGCCGCTCCGGACATCGCCGCCACTATAATAAACATATTAACCCCTAAACCGCCACACTCCCGCATCACAAACACTAGTTATATATTATTAACCCCTAATCTGCCGCCCCCAACGTCACCGCCACTATACTAAATTTATTAACCCCTAAACCTAAGTCTAACCCTAACACCCCCTAACTTAAAAATAATTAAAATGAATCAAAATAAAACTTACTATCATTACCTAAATAATTCCTATTTAAAACTAAATACTTAACTGTAAAATAAACCCTAAGCTAGCTACAATATAACTAATATTTACATTGTAGCTAGCTTAGGGTTTATTTTTATTTTACAGGCAATTTTCTATTTATTTTAACTAGTTAGACTAGTTAGTAAATAGTTATTAACTATTTACTAACTACATAGCTAAAATAAATACAACTTTACCTGTAAAATAAAACCTAACCTGAGTAACACTAACATCTAACCTTACACTACAATTAAATAAATTACATTTATTAAAAACAATTACCTAAATTACAACAACAAAAAACACAAAATTACACAAAATAAAAAAAGAAATTATCAGATATTTAAACTAATTACACCAAATTTAATAGCCCTATCTAAATAACCCCCCCCCCAAAAAAAAACCCTAGCCGAAACTAAACTACCAATAGCCCTTAAAAGGGCCTTTTGCAGGGCATTGCTCCAAAGAATCAGCTCTTTTATCTGTAAAAAAAAATACAAATAACCCCCTAAAAGTAAAACCCACCACCCACATAACCAACCCCCCAAATAAAATCCTAACTTAAAAAACCTAAGCTCCCCATTGCCCTGAAAAAGGCATTTGGATGGGCATTGCCCTTAAAGGGCATTTAGCTCTTTTTCAAGTGCCCAAACCCTAATCTAAAAATAAAACCCACCTAATAAACCCTTAAAAGAACCTAACACTAACCCCTGAAGATCCACTTACAGTTTTGAAGACCAGAAATCCATCCTCAACGAAGCCGGGAGAAGTCTTTATCCAAGCAGCGAGAAGTCCTCAACGAAGCCAGCAGAAGTCTTCATCCAAGCTGGCAGAAGTGGTCCTCCAGATGGGTAGAAGTCTTTATCCAGACGGCATCTTCTATCTTCATCCATCCGGCGCGGAGCGGCTCCATCTTCAAGACATCCGGCGCGGAGCATCCTCTTCAATCGAAGTCTTCTTCCAGAATGAAGGTTCCTTTAAGTGACGTCATCCAAGATGGCGTCCTTTGAATTCCAATCAGCCAATCGGAATTAAAGGTGAAAAAATACTATTGGCTGATGCAATTAGCCAATAGTATTGAGCTTCAATCCTATTGGCTGATCCAATCAGCCAATAGGATTGAGTTTGCATTCTATTGGGTGTTCCAATCAGCCGGCTTGGATAAAGACTTCTCCCGGCTTCGTTGAGGACTTCTTGCCGCTTGGATGAAGACTTCTCCTGGCTTCGTTAAAGATGAATGTCCGTTCTTCAAAACTGTAAGTGGATCTTCGAGGGTTAGTGTTAGGTTTTTTTAAGGGTTTATTGGGTGGGTTTTATTTTTAGATTAGGGTTTGGGCAGTTGAAAAAGAGCTAAATGCCCTTTTAAGGGCAATGCCTATCCAAATGCCCTTTTCAGGGCAGTGGGGAGCTTAGGTTTTTATTTGGGGGGTTGGTTGTGTGGGTGGTGGGTTTTACTGTTGGGGGGTTGTTTGTATTTTTTTTACAGGTAAAAGAGCTGATTTCTTTGGGGCAATGCCCCGCAAAAAGGCCCTTTTAAGGGCTATTGGTAGTTTAGTTTAGGCTAGGGTTTTTTTTTTATTTTGGGGGGGGCTTTTTTATTTTGATACGGCTATTAGATTAGGTGTAATTAGTTTAAATATCTGATAATTTCTTTTTTTATTTTGTGTAATTTAGTGTTTTTTTTGTAATTTAGGTAATTGTATTTAATTTAGGTAATTGTATTTAATTTAGGTAATTGATTTTATTGTAGTGTAAGGTGTTAGTGTAAGACAGGTTAGGTTTTATTTCACAGGTAAATTTGTATTTATTTTAGCTAGGAAGTTAGTAAATAGTTAATAACTATTTACTAACTAGTCTACCTAGTTAAAATAAATAAAAACTTGCCTGTGAAATAAAAATAAAACCTAAGCTAGATACAATGTAACTATTAGTTATATTGTAACTAGCTTAGGGTTTATTTTACAGGTAAGTATTTAGTTTTAATTACGAATTATTTAGTTATTAATAGTAGGTTTTATTTAGATTTATTTTAATTATATTAAAGTTAGGGAGTGTTAGGTTTAGATTTAGGGTTAGGTTTAGGGGTTAATATGTTTATTATAGTGGCGGCGATGTCCGGAGCGGCAGATTAGGGGTTAAAAAATGTAGGTAGGTGGCGGCGATGTTAGGGATGGCAGATTAGGGGTTAATAATATTTAACTAGTGTTTGCGATGCAGGAGTGCCGCGGTTTAGGGGTTAATATGTTTATTATAGTGGCGGCAGATTAGGGGTTAATAATTTTATTTTAGTGTTTGCGATGCGGGAGGGCCTTGGTTTAGTGGTTAATAGGTAGTTTATGGGTGTAAGTGTACTTTTTAACACTTTAGTTATGAGTTTTATGCTACAGCTTGGTAGCATAAAACTCATAACTACTGACTTTAGATTGCGTTATGAATCTTGCGGTATAGGCTGTACCGCTCACTTTTTGGCCTCCCATAAAAAGCTTGTAATATCGGCACTATGGAAGTCCCATTGAAAAAAGACTTTACGCAAATTGCGTAAGTTAATTTGCGTTACGGCCAAAAAAGTGTGCGGTAAAGACTCGTAATAGCAGCGGTAGTAAAAAATCTGCGTTATAACCTATAACGCTGCTTTTTCACTCATAACGCAAAATTTGTAATCTAGCCGTTTGTCATTAGCAGATGCTGCAAGTGCACCTTAGGCTTTCTAAGCAAGAGCCATGTTTAAAATGCTGATGCACAGTGCACTTTTTAAACAGCAATAGCTTTTATTAGAAGCATTTTTGCTAATATATCTAAAAATGTTTCTATTCAAAACTGAAATTCATCCATATGGATTCAAATTTTGGCTGGAATATCCCTTTAACTTCCCATAGTAAAACACTGACTACAAAATATCACATAAGAATCGCTACCATAGAAGGAACACATTTTACCTTAAAATTTCTTCAGTAGCCACATCCTGTTGGAAAAGGACTTTAGACGTCCAATCATGTTGTTTGTCCTGGGTATTACAAGGAAGCATACATCTGGCATGTACAGACAGTCACTTAATTTTCCTCCTCAGTTTACGGAAATTTACTATGATTGCTAACAAGAAAATGGTGAAATCTAAAGCAAATTCCTAATGCAAAGAACATATAGCAGGAATATCCCTTAAAATACAGATGTTTGAATCAATACTGTTGTACAGTGGGAAATTACAATTTACATGTGTGAAAATAACCTTTTGACGTCCTAAATAATTGCAAAACTTGTAAATTAATTATTCATAAGTTTGAGCTGGGGTATTATGGGTATACAGAACATATGTATATAATGTGTTATTTTTGTGCATTATGCTGTAATGTTCATTATATATTTCTCAAATTTTGTGAGGATTTGGTCTAGAAACAAGATTAAAAGCACAGGATAATTATATATCAAATAAAAAAATGAGCTTGTAAACATTTCTCAAACTGTAAAATGTGTTACATAAAAAGGCACCATTTTTACCATTGAAACTAATGAGTGGCTTCATGACCCCACACAGTCAAGTTGCCATTGTAACAAACCCCCCCCACAAAAACACCTCACACCTTCTTTGGGATTGAAAGGCCGCAGCTCCTTTATTAACATAACTTATAACATAAATAACATTAAA